>NC_089746.1:46044011-46061511 GCF_040412425.1 Macrobrachium rosenbergii
TTACAAACCTCTCACTCTCAGTTTTCCTATCAGCGCTGAATGACCTCATAGGTCCCAGCGCTTGGTCTTCAGCCTAAATTGTATATTCTATCCATCTATGTTGTTCATTGGAGGAGTCTCAGATTTCTGACTTTAGGTTGCTTCTTGTTTACCAAGTTCTTTGTACTTTCTGGATTCAACTGCAGTTGTGTACTGGATGAGTTCTCGTGACTTTCTGGACTATACATCAAAGTCTGTTGACTTGATGAGTCGTTATGACTTTCTGGATTCTACTGAGGTCTAGATTGGATTATCCTGTATCATTTTTGGATTCTACTTAAGTTGCTTACTGAGTGAGCCTCATAATTTTATGGACTTCTCCAACATTTACTTTCACTTCTATGTGCTCTTCATCCATACTCCCCCACATTCACTTAAATATCATCTTTCCACCAAGTTTGTAAACTTTTTGACTAGATATTGAAATTAACCACGTCAGAAAACAAGAGCAAATTCATTATAAAGCCTTTTGGTACTTAATATTTAATGAAAGCAGCCTACCCCTTTTAGGGAGCCACAAAGACTTACCCTTCCCCCCCAAAAAAAAAAGAGAAAAGACGGAAATATTAGTCTTAATGCATTCAGAAGTAGTCCAGGTCCTGACTGGGACTCTCTCTGATGTATGAAACACACACACACACATATATATATATATATATATATATATATATACATATATATATATAAAAAGAAGAAGAACATATATATATATATATATATATATATATATATATATATATATATATATATATATATATATATGTGTGTGTGTGTGTGTGTGTATGTATGTATATATATATATATATATATATATATATATATATATATATATATATATATATATATATATATATATATATATATGTGTATATGTGTATATTTATGTGTGTGTGTGTATATATATATATACTGTATGTGTGTCAAAATGTCGATGAAAGCACTCATCCGTCCGAGGTTGTCGGCAAATCAGCTTCATCCCTCACAGAAGCTGCTTGATTGCTCGGGAAACCAGCATCATTTTGCTGAAAAGGTCCCATATTGCTGTGTGAAGTGAACCCGATACTTATTAAAAAAAAAAAAGTCACATTGGCCGTGAAATTTGCTGTGGTTGAAAATGTTGACGTTCCTAGAGTAAATATATATAAAGTGCTGCATGAGAAACCATGATTATTAAAACTAGGCACATGTACTCTCTCTCTCTCTCTCTCTCTCTCTCTCTCTCTCTCTCTCTGTACTGGAAGGTTGATTGAGCTTGTTAATTTAGTTTATATCAGAGAAATGATAAAGAAGCATTTAGGAATTATGAAAATAATACGTACAACATTAGGATAATTTTTGGGAATAGTCTGACTTCATTTTATAATTAGCAAACGCTGAAACCTATACATTAAGAAACATTAATAAGACAAACAGGAAAAAACGTCTAATCGACACGATCAGGAGCACCGCAGACCAGATGTGTCCAAACGTTTATGTCGCTTGGAAAAAAAATGTTTACAAGGATGCAGTCAGAAATATTAACAGCGTAGGCATATAGAACGTTGATTACGTTGGGGGTTTTGGGAGCCCGGGAGGGAGGGGGGTTCGAAGGGAGGGGTAGGGGCAACAAACGTTTAAAGGTAGGTAGTCAAAATTATGCCTCAATATCGATCTCGTGTAACCCGGATAGACGTCGTCCGGACCTGGCCAGCCAAGTGCATCTAATACGGTTTGAGAGTCAAATGATCATGATAACGTATACGGACGACTTTCATATGAATTGTAATATCGGTGTATGTTGACAGGCAAGGCTCGCTTGTCTTGCTTTTCATTTGCATGCTGTGTCGTCAGGGGATGTGCAATTTCGCCTTCATGCTCCGCTATGAAGATGGCTGCGTCGATCAGTGAGACAGGATAAATTTTTTATCTGTAATCCTTACGTCTGCTGTCAAGTAGGTGCATGAAGGGAAATGAAAATAGTCACATGTGATAAAGTGATTCATGTTAAACCTGTTGACACGAGAAAGACATTGGTCGAAATGACGGCATTTCATCAATTTTTAAAGACTGGAAATGCAAGATTTTGAGGAAATGCATGGAAATGTTTTTTATTCAGTACTCACCAACATGGCGGCGACGAATCGCAATCGGTAGACACAGACGACCACGAACCTTTCCTGGAACGAGGTGAGGGGGCGGCCAGCCATTCCATCTCTCCCGGTGGTGCGCCGCCCCCTATACTCTGAGCCCTCCCGGTTTTGGTGATGATGGTGCTCCACGGGTCGCTGCTACTGGAAGTCAGTTTCGGCGACTTTGGAGCTGAAGGCGAAGTCTGGGCAGACCGAGGTGGCATCCTGGCACTTACGTAGGGGGTGCAGCCGGAGAGCAAGGGCGGCTGTGGGGAACTGCACCGGCGGCCGTACCGCAAGGCGGCCGATGGTCCCCACAGGGGCGTCTGAAGCCCTTGCTGCGAAGGCACAGCTGGGTTGCGAAATAGTGTGTGAATACCCGAAGAGTGGAGGACAGCGGTGTGGGGAGCCCTGGAGGAATTCCCGCCGCTGTTGACGCCGAAGGAGGCGTTGACGGGAAGGGATGGGGGAGGGAGTTGCGGAGGCCTTTGGGTTTGACTGTTGAACCCCGCGCCCGTCGTCGCAGCAGCGCTGTTGCTGTTGACGTTAGAACCGCATCTTCCTATCTGCACATTCCTTGGGATGAGTTTAAGTCTGATCGGTTTGAAGGGATCTGAAAAATAAGTATAAAAAGTGAGGATAAAACCAGCATGAGATACTGATTGAATAATTATAATCTTTCTTATAACATTGATCAGTTTTAATCTATAAGCGGGATCAATAATAGCGCTTTAATGAAACGTATCACTCAGACGAACCGTATGTCACTGTTTACACGTAATGCAGTGCTGGAAGTATGCAAGAAGGAGTAATAAAAAGGCTAATGGGAAGCTGAGAATTTTTGTCAATACAAATCTTATAATTCATTCATTGGGAGGAATTAGTTAAGACAGGAAATAACTTTATTTTTATTTATCGTTCGCAAATTTGATGTTAGATGCTAAGTTTTGTTAGGATGGTTTTACGTTCTCTCTCTCTCTCTCTCTCTCTCTCTCTCTCTCTCTCTCTCTCTCTCTCTCTCTCTCTCTCTCTCTCAGCAAGGTAATCCTGCATCCGTGGAGGTACAGAACATTGCAGAAAATCCTACATGTAATTTTTTTTCTCTCTCTCTCTCTCTCTCTCTCTCTCTCTCTCTCTCTCTCTCTCTCTCTCTCTCTCTCTCTCTCTCTCTCTCTCTCTTGTAGCTTTTGCAAGCATTTACGTAGGTTCTCACTTCTTTCGATCTGCCCTTAATTCTGCCCATTGTTTATACATTACCTACTTTCACAAAAATATCACACAGCCCCTCGTTCCTTTTTCAGTATTTCCTAATCATTCTGTGTAGCAAACAGAAATCATAATCTCTCTCTCTCTCTCTCTCTCTCTCTCTCTCTCTCTCTCTCTCTCTCTCTCTCTCTCTCTCTGCTTTGCATTCACTATTGAGTTAAGTGAAACTAGGTTGTTCCACTTCGTCAAACTCTCTCTCTCTCTCTCTCTCTCTCTCTCTCTCTCTCTCTCTCTCTCTCTCTCTCTCTCTCTGGAGCGCAGATATGATTTTCGATATCCTTCACATTTCTTCATTGCTGCCTTACACAATCACAGACAATGTCTGACATAGAAATATATTTATTTTTACTATTTAATTTTTTGTTTCAAATTGAAATCCGAACATGACCTGACACTTTCGAACTCTGATTGCGAATGGGTCAGATGCAGAAACAATCCAGTTAGCCAAAAGATGTGAAATTATATTACATTGGAATTTACTGCGAGATTTGACGTGCTCTGGATAAAAGAGGAGTATTAAGCTTTGAGTTAATGCTTCCGCATTTTGAATTGCCGGTCATTCCCGAAACTTGCAATGAACCATAGCGGTCTGGTGCAAGTGACAGTGGGCTTCAAGAGGGCTATAGATAAATATCATGAATCGAATAAAGGGCGGGTGGGGCGGGGGAACCAATTTGGGAACAGACAGGTGTAGGAATATTGGGATTCAAAAAGTATAAGCAAAGACAGTTTTCCTCTTACCCATGGGAGACTTATTACTCTCAGCCTCAGTTTCCTTCTGTTCTCCAGCAGGAGGTTCCTCTGGGACCCTCTCCCCTTCGTCGGTTGCCTTGGAACGTTTCACTGTATCCCCTCCTCCTCCTGCGATGGCCGTCCCTCCTGTATCCCATTGTATTTCTCTCTCGTCCTGGAGTTCCCTGTAGTCATTTTTCTTTTTCTTACCCTAGTAGTGGAGAAGCAGAGAACATATCTCATTAGAAAAAATGACGTTTCAGTAAGTCTTGTTTGCATGTGTGTGTGTGTGTTTGTAGTTATGTGCGCATGTTTTTGTGTTTGTGGGTAGTAGAAATATGTGCTTGAAGGCGTCTTATATTTAAATTGTTGCATTGTTCACTAGAACTTTGAATTAAAAGTATCTAGAATTTATATCACCTTATATTTTCTACAGGCATTTTTATTTTCATTATCATCGTCATTACTATCAATGTTGCCTGAAAAATTTTAAAGAAAAACAAAAATGATATGGTATACAGTCTAGTAAAAGTACAGCTAACGCTTAAAATAACAATACATGGGATTTTTATGATCCTATAAAGTTACGGTAGGAAAAACCTCCGTTATCAACTTCTACCAAATTAAGATGTGCCATCGCTTCAAATCGTATATCTGGGACCAGTTACAATTGAACGGCAGTGGAGAGTAGAAAATCCTAATTATAGATTCAAAGTGTTCCAGTGTACCTCACCTTAAGAAAAAGAAAATGAAGAGGACCGAAGAAAGAAGGAAGAGGAAAAGAGAAAACATCATACTCGAAATAAACTTCATTCGGAGAATTGAGGTAGAGTTTCCTGGAACCAGGAAAAGGTAGTTGCCGTAATGAGGCTAATTTTGAGAGAAGTACAATTGTAAGCGTTGGAAACAGAACAGGGTGAGACAGTATTGATGAGGAGAGTGAAAGGAACAGATTTGACAGAAGTGGACAATATCTGCTAAACAGGGAATTAAGAAAGTCGACTCATCATGTTTCGTCATTCAGTGTCATGAGAGGGAAAATCTTAATTTGTAAGTTTGCAACTTGACTAAAATGTTGTCGTTCTTTGCAAAGGAAGTTCTCAAGAACTGATGCAATTCCTAGCTGTCTACGCTCATACCTTTCTCTGGTATCAATCCTCTCAGCCACATGCCTTCCTTCATCATTCAAAAGTCTTCATTTAACGACAAAGGGGAATTGAAAAAGATTGCATTAGATGGGATTAGTGGATCGTAGACAAACATACAGAAGCGCAAAATGTGAAGCCATTCAACGCCATAGAAAAAATAGTCTTAACTGAACGCAGCTCAGAGATCTTTGATAAGTCTCCGATTCTTACACCCTTCTCATAACCCCTCTAACACTCACAACGCCAGATAATCACCAATCCATCAATCAGTCAATCAATATCATAATCTTAAAGACGAAAGAAACGAGTTAGGCATTATGCGTGCAAAGTGTCAGGAATGAGAAAGCCCGGGTATTATGGGAGTAATTAAGAGGTATCAGATCATTAGCAATTAAGGGGAGAAAAGAGTTATTCAATTCCCTTCAAATCAATAAGTTCAAGTGCGCACTCTTACCATCAAGGAGTTCTCCCACTGACTGGAGGGGAAACCTATGAAATTTAATTTCCTGATGGTCATTGATTTCCTATATCCGTTGGCACCGCAACCACCTTTTAACGGCGAAAATTTCCTCCTTCAGATTATACCGTGATGGTCAAAATGTCATGTTTATTATAGTCACTTGTTTTCCTAGGTTAACCTAATGGCAGTGGTTGACATAGTTAATTAATGAATTAGGTGTTGTATGCATCTGCACTAGAATTTTCTAAGTATTGCCTTGATTTTAATGTTTATGTTCTTATGCTAATCAGATGGTTATGATTAACCATTTTGTTAACCAGATACATAAGCAAATGTCTTTTGATAGAGAATACCAATTTTCTTCATAGGACACCCGATTTCTTAAAGGCCTCTTTCTCCTCATAGTAAGTATCGGTTAAGTTGCTGCGAATCCAGAAATCTCCACTAGCACTCTTGGTCCCTTTAAAAACTTTTGTGCTGGTATAAGTCCTACTTAATCAAAACCAACCACCTGCAATCCCCTGCACAGTAGTTGAGTGATGTATGAATGAAAAATTGTAATAAATTATTTTCAGGAATATTTTCATGTGCTCAAGAAAATTTGTGCAAATTCAAACGATTCACATTACTTGAAATATTATATTTTAAGTAAATGACAGCATAAAAAGAAACGACAAATAAACAGAACAGTGTGGAACACTTTGCTGTAGCGAGGCGTCACCATAAATAAAAACGAGATTCATTTCTTAATACAAAAATGTGAAGGTAATAGGAAATGATAAAAATGATAAAAAAAGAACCCTTCTTTCTTTAAAGAGACGCGATGAGTGTCACTCACGGCCGTATCAAAAGGATCAGAAATCAGATTTATTAAGGAGGCAATGAAGCTTTTGCTCACCAGAAGCGTAATAAAGAAAGATTCTCTTCCCGGCGGTCGGTGAGGAAGAAAGGGGAAGAAAAGGATTCTCTTCCCGACGATCGGTGGGGAAGAAAGAGGAAGAAAAGGATTCTCTTCCCGACGATGGGTGGGGAAGAAATGGATTCTCTCCCCGACGATCGGTGGGGAAGAAATGGATTCCCTTCCCGACGGTCGGTGGGGAAGAAAATGATTCCCTTCCCAACGGTCGGTGGGGAAGAAATGGATTCTCCTCCCGACGGTCGGCGGGGAAGAAAGGGGGAGAAATGGATTCTCTTCCCAACGGTCGGCGGGGAAGAAAGGGGGAGAAATGGATTCTCTTCCCGACGGTCGGGTGAAGAAAGGGAGATGGATTCTCTTCCCGGCTGTGGGTGGGGAAGAAAGGGGAAGAAATGGTCGGTCGGGGGAAGAAATGGATTCTCTTCTCTGCGTTCGGTGGGGAAGAAATGGAGAGGAAGATGACAGATAAAGAGGGGGATTGGTACGGGTAGAAACTGTGAAGAAAGAAAGAAGAAATCGAAATAAAATAAGTTAGAAAAGAAGACAGATGGAATGGGAGTGAGGTTCGGGTTAAAGGATTAATACAGAAAAATTAAGTTACGAGGAAAAAAGAAAATGAAAATATTAAGTTCGTAAAAAAAAAAAAAAGTGATAAGCGAGAAATAAAAGGAATGAAGGATGTGAAAAGGCGCCTTTGGTCCTATTGTGGGCGTAATGAGAAGCCATAGGCGTGAAAGGCGTCCTTAGGGAAAGGTGGGAGAGATAGGGGGGCGCGAGGGTTCCCCCCCTCACAACCCACGTTCCCGGTGGTTGGGGTGAATAACAAAATAATGGTTCCTGTAGCAAAGGTTTTATTTAGGTTAGCCTGACCTTCGGTATGTGCTGCATGTGTTGATGATTATGGAGTAATAATGACGTAATTGTATTAGCGTGTGAGAGTCATAATGATGGTGATTAGATTATAATGACTGTATCAATAATAGTGATGATGAATTCAGTAGCGAAAATACTGATTACAATAACGGTAGTGAATGGTGATTCTAGTATTTTCATTAATGTGTTAAAAGTGCCGAGGTACGTTGCAATCGCTATAGTGAAAGGAGTAATTTTAATTGTAATAATTCAACTGATTGTGCTAATGGAAGTACAATGAAAAATATTGTGATGGCAGTGCTAAACCATATAACAGCAGCAGTAGTAGTAGAAGTATAGTAGTTGTAGTAAGAGCAAAAGCAGTAGCAGTAGTTTCATCACTGTAATAGTGAAAACAGTAATAGCAGTAGAAGCAGCAGTGGAAATAGTAGTAGTAGAAGCATCACTGATAGCAGTAGCATCAATAATGATAATATTCCTCCATATTCCGAACTTTGTCAAGACCTTTATGAACGGCATTATTATTATTATTATTATTATTATTATTATTATTATTATTATTATTATTATTATTATTATTATTATTAATCAGGTGATGAACCCTATTCATATGAAACAAGCCCACCACAGGGGCCACTGACTTGAAATTCAAGCGTCCAAAGAATACGGTGTTCATTAGAAAGAACTAACAGAGGGTAGTGGAAATACACAAAGAAGAAATCACTTATTAAAAAAGGGGGAAATAACCCCAAATAAAAAAGTCACACTAAAAAAAACGAATAATATAAAAAGTTAATGCATTGCAGAGGGCCGGCGGAGACCCCGAAATGCTTCCAGGGGGAGTGGACAGACGGACGGACGGACAGAACCCGTCTTTCATTTGCGCGAATTTCCGAAACCCCCTTTGATCCGGAAAAGTGGTCCTGATCCGGTTAACGAACAAGGACTCCGGACTTTGACTCGAGAGAGGACGAATACGCGGAATCCATTTGGAATTTTTTTTTTTTTTTTCCTGGGGCTCTTCATTCCGAAGTGTTGGGATTAATTGTGTGGCACGTTGCGCAGGTGTAGGTGTTGATGCGCGCGCGAGTGCGCGTTGTCCATGTGTTCCATATTCAACTCTGCTTTATAAAAAATGGTTTTCCCAATGGCTGACCAAGGGTGCAGTATAAGGTGAGATTAAAATTTAGTGAGAATTATATTTAAAACATTAATTATATGTGTTATACACACACATATATGTATACACATATATATTATTATTATATATATATATATATATATATATATATATATATATATATATATATATATATATATATATATAGTGTATTTTTCAGTTTTTGCAACATAGAAATATACAGGGGCAAATTAGGCCTAGAGTAGTTAAGGTGGAGCTGAATGAAAGTATTTTGCTCAAATAGCGTGCTGCAATTTTCTCGATGAATTTGCAAAGTCATCTACAACCATCTCACAACCGTCTACATTATCTCGGCTGATGTTCAACAAAATAAAGCCACCCAGTCGTGCTTCCGACTTACCATTTCAAAGATATAATGAAACCTCGGGCTAACCTTTGTTGATGTTCAAAAGTTCTCGTACTTGGAAACCCTTCACTTCCTTCATAATAGCAAGCTCTTTGTTGGCCTAGTTGGTTGAGCTTCAGACCGTCATTCGATGGGCCGGAGTTCGATTCCCGCCGCCGGCTGATGAAGAGTTAGAGGAATTTATTTCTGGTGATAGAAATTCACTTCTCGCTATAATGTGGTTCGGATTCCACAATAAGCTGTAGGTCCCGTTGCTAAGTAACCAATTGGTTCTTAGCCACGTAAAATAAGTGTAATCCTTCGGGCCAGCCCTAGGAGACCTGTTAATCAGCTCAGTGGTCTGGTAAAACTAAGCTATATTTACTTTTTACCTTCATAATAGCCCACTGCATTAGAGAGTGAGAATGTCTCCTTTCATATCACTTCAATCTTCGATTCTGCTTCACCACATTTTCACTGCTGCTGTGAATTCTTGTTCACTGATGCATTCTTGGACTCCTTCATAAGTCTTGAATAGGGTCCGAATTTTATCTTCATTAAAGTTTCTTCCCCGTTGGGTTGCGTAGTGCTGTCAATGCACCTCACGTGAGGTGCACTGTAGGCATTACTTATGGTTCTTTGCAGCGTCCCTTCGGCCCTTAGCTGCAACCTCTTTCCTTCCTCTTACTGTACCTTCATATCCTTTCTTCCAGCTGACTTTCCACCTTCTTCTAACAATTGTTTCATAGTGCAACTGCGAGGTTTTCCTCCTGTTACACCTGCTACATTCTTGTGCAAGGTCTCCTCAAACTCTAAGGGCAAGATGTCCACTTTAGTGCATTCTTGTTCAGGGGCAAAATGTTAATTTATTATCGCGTCAGGTAAAAGATCTCCTCTCATCTGCAAATCCCAGTGTAAACTAGGAATTCTCTGCGCGCGCGCTTGTGTGTGTGCGTTTGTGTATTGTGTTTGTCTTTGTGCTTGTGGTTTTAATGGTCCTACATGCCATAACTGATAAACACGGAATGCTGAATAATAAATAGCTCTGAGGTGTATAAGTTCAGAGGCGCCTGGTATTTTATTTTACGTCAGATTCACTCGTGGCAGAGAAGCTATTATTACTGGATTAGAAACAAATCATTTCAGCTGTCCGGTGCTCGCATATCCTGATATTTATTTAACTGTGTTAATTCTAATTTACGTATGTATTAGTGGGCTTACTTTATAGTATGTTCGCTGATCAGTTACATCATTAATTACGGGGCTATATGTTTTACTTCTGATATTTTTTTGTCTAATTTCTGTTTTTTCTTTTGTAATCTCTTTATTTTTGTTTGCGGATGTTTTGTCTGAGTTATTTGCCTGTCTTAGTGTTTTCAGTTGTTTTTTAATTTGTTCATATTTGAAGAAAGTTTGTTTTATCGCTTTTTGTATTCGTCTCTTGGTCTCCTAATAGGCCCTATATGGGTCTGATATCGTAAATTTGCAGATCTCCCAAAATATCCGTATTGAACACAAAAACGTAGAAGATCGGAGGTGACTCTGGTCCAAGGGAAAGGCTCTTAACCGTATCCGGGTGTAGTTCGTATCCACGTACGTTACACGAAATGAGATAATCCGGTATTGGATGATCACACTTCATCCAGCCTGGGGTTTCCGAAATAACGAATTTGTAACTTCATAGTTTCATCTTCATCACAAGCACCGTTCATAAAAAGTAATATTTCTGTAGTGAAACATTGGTTAGGTGTATTTTATAATCCTGAATAAATTAAGTACCCTTTCAGCTTTGCAAGATTTCTTTAGAATTTCAGAAGGAATTATATTCAGCTGAAAAATCAGAGAGAGAGAGAGAGAGAGAGAGTAGAAATTCATCCTAAAAAATATCAAACTGTTAGATGAGAGAGAGAGAGAGAGAGAGAGAGAGAGAGAGAGAGAGAGAGAGAGAGAGAGAGAGAGAGAGAGAGGAATGCTGCTTCATCAGAGTATATACGGTATTGCCATACTTGACCTAAATCCTTTCAAGAGTCAATCACCCCCTTTCGAATAAAACGTCAAAAATATTTCATTTGGTTTACTCACGGATTTGGACCATAACTGTTTATACCTGTAGCGTTGTTTTAATGTTAAGAAAGACGTGTTGTAGGTTATCGCTACCAGTTTGGAAATTTATCATATATTTTTTTGGAAAAACGAAGATTATGTTGCAAAAAAAGTGCTTATTGCCAGTATATGAAAAGCTGGATACTAAATAGAAGATATTTATCATTTAATTATTTACTGTAGTGAGAAGGTACTTCAAATTAATTAAAAAAAGAAATAGCATGATGATTAGCTGTTAAAGGCCAGTTGGGGGTTAGGAATTACTCAGGCAGCCAGAGACTAAGACACTATGAAAGAGTGTGAGGTGGTACCGAAATTAATTTTTTGGATAGTTACTAAAAGACACAGGCTGAAATTGAGATCTAATGATGAACTGTAAGGCAGGAAAGGACAGTTTTCTTAACGTTCCTTTCTCTGAACATCAGTATAAAGAAACTCATAATATCTAAAAACAAATACAGAAAAAAGTGCACTGCAGGCGTTACTTAAGTTTCTTTGCAACGTCCCTTCGGCCCCTGGCTGCAACCTCTTTCATTCCTTTTTCTGTAACTCCGTTCATATTCTCTTTCTTCCATTTGACTTTCCAACCTCTCTAACAATTGTTTTATATTTCAACAGTCAGGTCTTCCTCCTGTCACACCTTTCATACCATTTTACTATCTATTTCCCTTTCAGCGCTGAATGACCTCATAGGTCCCAGCTCTTGGCCTTTGGCCCCGATTCTATATTCCATTCCAGTAAAGAAAAATGCCCATCAATGCAGCTTCGATCTCTATGCCATCTCTGGACAGCTTCCGCATGAAGACCCCCTCATCTCCCCTCTCTCAAAGATCCCTTCCACACACCCCCAACCCCACCCCACACCCCCAGCAGCATTATTGTAAAGCGCTTAAGAAACTTCAAAATCCCAAACGCTGCCGACCCCATTGACATCAGTTGCAGAGAGCCTTCAGACAATGGCCTTACTTACATCCATTATGGAATAAGGCCTGAATGCTTCCGCCGACGCCCACACACGTCCAAAATGCGGAACTGGGTGACGCAATCGTTTCTCTCTCTCTCTCTCTCTCTCTCTCTCTCTCTCTCTCTCAATACCTGTTATTGCAGAGATGGATTTGCCGAGGCACGTGCTGTTGATCTTTTCAAATTGTTAAGGTTGCTCTCTCTCTCTCTCTCTCTCTCTCTCTCTCTCTCTCTCTCTCTCTCTTCTTCTCTCGTTTCTTGAAACGAGGAAAATATTTATTTTGTTTTTTTTTTTTTTTTTTTGAACCGATGCAAGGGGGTATTTTCGGTGTTCGATTAGGACGGTGTTCAGTCGTCTTCGCGTCAGTCGGCAAGAATTGTTGAAAACGTATCGAGCAGTTTTGATTAAAAAGAATAAAGATAGGGAAAAAATTTTTCAACGGTTCATTGTATAGTTTTTATCTATATTTTTTCATCACTTATCTGTTATCGTATGTATTATCACCGTTATTATTCACTCCTTCAATTTCACTGTGTGTCGAATATATTTACAGTTATGAAGGGCAAGACGAATTCTAGGACCGTAGTGGGATAGTACCATCAGTGTACTTCATGTGGCCCACTGTAGGCATTACTAAAGTTATTTGCAGGGTCCCTTCAGCCCCCAGCTTCACTGACTTTTTCAACCTTTTACTTTACCTCTTTTTACGGGGTTAGTGCCGTCAGTGCACCTCATGCGGTACACTGTAGGAATTAAGGTCTTTGCAGAGTCCCCTCGTCCCCTAGCTGCAACTCCTTTCATTCATTTTACTGTACCTACTTTCACATTCTTTTTCTTCCACCTTACTTTCCACCCTCTCCTAACAATTGTTTCATAGTGCAACTGCGAGGTTTTCCTCCTGTTACACCTTTCAAACCTTTTTACTCTCAATTTCCGTTTCAGCTCTGAATGACCTCGTAAGTCCCAGCGCTTGGTCTTTGGCCAAAATTCTATATTCCATTCAATCTTGCTGTCCATCCACTCCAACCCGTTTTCACTGTCATGAGCGCTGGATGGATGAAAGTGGCGCCCCAGTGCATGGCTGCATAGCAAAATTTTCATAAATCAAATGAAACCGGATTCAAGGAAGAATCCATACCCGTCCATTCAAAATTCCGCCATTGAAAAAAATACGAAAGTAAAGTAGGAATTATGATAATCACCGAACCCCTCGAATGCTTCAATATTCCTGATATCAATTTAGTTACTCCGACGTCGAGAACTTTAGAAGCTGGCGTGCCACTTGAAGTAATCCGCCGAGGAACCAATTCAATTTGCCCTTGTGTGTAGGTAGGCTGTCTGTTCATAGGTCGGTTCTTCGTCTCGGAAACTGTACGTAAATGTAGCTTTGATTCTTTCTTTGGTTTCTCGGGAGCCACCCCTGTTTTGTGCAAAGCTGAATATTGGAAACACAAGAGCGATACATATATTATATATATATATTTGCTCTACCTCAGAAATAATATATTTTCATATATGTTACCGAAGGGGAATTTTTTAGTTGATAATAAGTTCGGCGTCCCGTGGGCATACTGATTGTATATGAATCACGGTGATGTGATGTGATAAAAGTCATATATATATATATATATATATATATATATATATATATATATATATATATATATATATATATATATATTATATGTATATATATATATATATATATGAATAAAGACAAAATCCACAAAGGAAAGAGAAGCAATGGAGTGCTGCAAGGCCTTTAGACTTATCGTCCTTTACTTAGTAATCACATTCCATATTGTCGTCATTCAGTTATACATATATATATATATATATATATATATATATATATATATATATATATATATATATATACACACACACACACACACACACACACACACACACACACGACAGCCGAATGGTAAGAGTGCTCGTCACTGAAGTCGGAGGTTATTGCTGTTGGTGGATCGAAACATCCAGGTGACAAACCACTTATCAGTCTTCATCGTTGTTCATCCGCAATGCGTCTAACCCATTTTCCAAGCAAGGGATATTTAAAGTGGACTTCTGAGTCTGATGCCTCTAAGTTCTGGTTCACTTAATTTTTCCATGGTTTTTAGGATAATGCTAAATAGACCTTGTGCCGTTTTTTTTTTTCCAAATCCTTATAGTTTATACTTTGTTTTCAATATTGCCTAAGGCCTGAGCGGGAAATAACGTGTAGGATTTGATACTTTTTTTCCCAGTCCGTATAATCTACTTCGATTTTCGTATTGCCTAAGGCCTAAGCGGAAAATAACCTGTAGGAGTTAATACTTTTTTCCCAATACGTATAGTCTACTTCATTTTCCATCTTGCCCAAGGCCTAAACGGAAAATAACATAGAAAATTTAATACATTTTTCGGTGAGAAGGATTTTTTTATAGATATTTTCCTCCTAAGCATGGAAGGCAGATTGCCATTTGTCCGTATTTGCTACTTCGGGGATATGATACATGGGGCTGCTCGCTTCGGGGCTCTGGCAGGGATGCATAACAAGGGCACTACAACCGGTTAATTATGTGAGTTGTAATACCTAATAGATAAGATTAGGATTATATTAAACCCAGTCTATATCCTGTGTTAGTACAGTCGATGGTCCAGTCGCTAATAGATTTTTTTTTTTAAATTAAAGATTTATAAAATTTTTGTTCAAGCAAAGAGTAACTATTTCTTTTCCGTGTTTTTTTTTTCGTTGGTATACACCTACTTGTTGTTTTTCTTAAATGTTCGGCGTTTTTTTTTTATAAGGGAAGACGGGAGGATCGTATTTTTCCCCCCCATGGACATTGCGACGTTACGTAACGAAAACTTCTTCTTCTTCGCCTTTAACGCATTTTTCCCATTATTAACGAAAACTAATCAGTCATTATTAATTCTAAGAATAGGAAGTTCAGAGACAGACGATCTTGTCCGCGTACTGTATATTAAGGCACGCATGTACAGATGCGGCGATAATGATCTCTGTCCATTCAAGACGGTTCGTCATTACATTCCTCAGACCCCAAACTAAAACAAGTAGACATCCGGGGAGAGAGAGAGAGAGAGAGAGAGAGAGAGAGAGAGAGAGAGAGAGAGAGAGACGATGATGATATGAGTGAACACTCATTATATTCCTCAGACCCCAAACTAAAACAAGTAGACGTCCGAAGAGAGAGAGAGAGAGGGCTGATGATGATGATATTATGATTGAACACTCTCTCCCCACCACCCGTACCTCATCCATCACCTCAGGGAGCTGATTATGCTCCCCAATTCCTTTCCTCCTGCTTTCTGTTTATATATATATATATATATATATATATATATATATATATATATATATATATATATATATATATATATATATATATATATATATATATATATATATATATATATATTTTTTTTTTTTTTTTTTTTTTAGCTGATTGACTGAAAGCTGGATACGGTGCTTGTTAGATCGAGGAGTCGTAGTTATTAAGGCAAGAGGCACACTCACTCTTGCCTGTTTTAAAGCTGTACACACGTCATATGAAATTCCACTTTTTTTTTTTTTGAGTCTGGTGGAATATAGTCGATGTTAAAGAGTCACATGGAGTAAAAAATAAAAAATATTTTCTCGTTTTCTCTCTTACAAATATTTCATTTAATGAATATTTTTCGTTGTGGATATTTGTGGAATATGGACATAGTTTTCGTAGAATTGTTATTGACAAGGGAGGGCCCCCTCGTCAGTTTTGTGAAAAATGTAATTTCTGTTGGCTCTCTCTCTCTCTCTCTCTCTCTCTCTCTCAACGTCGTTAGGTACCTCTGCTGCCATTTCTACAGGTACTTTTATGGTCACCATTTAGGCTAAATAAGAGACAAGTAGCCATTGAGCACCCATGAACCCACTCAATCCCACATTTCGTTTCCCTTGATTTTGTGGGAAGTGAGACAGCCCAATAACTCAGTGGTAGAGCGCCGTGCTCACATTCTCGATCGCTGCCTTTGGCCCACCAGTTGACCCAGCTTTGAATGGGCGCTAGCGTTAGTTGGGTCAAGAACGAGCAAGGGCCTGACAACCTCATCCTTAAAATTGCCTGGCAACTGGGAGGCGTTATCCTCTCTCTCTCTCTCCCCTATATATATATATATATATATATATATATATATATATATATATATATATATATATATATATATATATATATGTATATATATATACGTCACTTATATTTATGTGTACGTGTGGGTGTGTACTTATCATGTATGTTTGCGCGTCCGCGTTAGGGGGAAGTAATATTAGAGGTTCATCCTTGCGGGAATAAAGAACAAGTCCATGATTCCTTTAAATTTTTCATACGAAGAATGTAATCCTTCAAAGTATTAAGTGAAAACAAGCAGAGAAACCTAGTAAAGTAACGCGCTTACATTTGTACGTTTGCGTGTTTTGATATAAGTTCTCCAACGTTGATTATAAGAGTATTATTTTGCCTCAGAATACACGTGCTCGCAAATACAGGAGTTAGACAATTTCATATGGCTTAAATACGAATTTGAATAAAAAAAAAAGTACCCGAATATTTAGCGACATCTACGAACCATTTGATAAATGAATAAATAAAAACCAATATACTTCAAAGCAATAAAAGTTATCTTCGTATATTAAAAAATCAGTTTCACTTAAGGGGGTAGTGCCGTCAGTGCACCTCACTGGGTGCACTGTAGGCATTACTAAAGGTTCTTTGCAGCGTCCCTTCGGCCCCTAGCTGCAACCCCTTTCATTCCTTTTACTGTACCCCCCATTCATATTATCTTTCTTCCATCTTGCTATCCACCCTCTCCTAACAATTATTTCATAGGGCAACTGCAAGGTTTTCCTCCTGTTACGCCTTTCAAACCTACATACTCTCAATTTCCATTCCAGCGCTGAAAGACCTCACAGGTCTAAGTGGTTGGTCCTTGGCCTAAAGTCTGTATTCCATTCCATTTTGTATTGCTAGGGAAAAATAACCAGAGTTCCATTCTGCAGTAAACAGCGTAATAACGAAAAGGAAAATCCTCGTGCCTATGTCAAGGGACAAGGTCATTAGCCTTATCTCCCTTCCTTTGTCCAGTTTCATTTTCTCTCTCTCTTTCTCTCTCTCTCTCTCTCTCTCTCTCTCTCTCTCTCTCTCTCTCTCTCTTGTGGAAACACACAGTGTATTCAGTTAGATAAATCCATAAGTGATGTTCATTGATAATGATATTAACGCCTTTTAGGAAAAGGAAAGCCAAACTAGAATGATTAATTGATTTCTGATTGCATACGCGTTGTAGCTGACATTTTTTTTTTTTTGTGAGCATAGGTAAGGGT
>NC_089746.1:46066511-46071511 GCF_040412425.1 Macrobrachium rosenbergii
AAAAATCATGAAATATTTTTCTAGTTAAATCTTGGAATATTTTCATATTAAATCATGAAATATTTTCCAAGTTAAATAATGAAATATTTTCGATTTAAATCGTGAAATATTTTCCAATTTAAATCGTGAAATACTTTTCCGGTTAAATCATGAAATATTTTTCCTTGTTAAATCATAAAATATTTTCCTGGTTAAATCATGAAATATGTTTCTTATTAAATCAAGGAACTTTTATCAGGTAATATCATGGAATGCCTATCACTCTGACTCGTTAAATGCTCATGGTGTTGATGCTTACAAAAGTTGGGGGCTGAATGAATACCACTTTAAATCATGCTTCTCAGGTTAAATCAAGGACAACTAGTCTACAAAACTCACTATTTCAATGGTTTAGTAATATAGGGGACGACATGCCCGTTTGATAAAATCAGGAAATTTAATGAACTGCTTCGAAATTTAAATCATGCTATACTCATAATAACTAATTAGATGCTCTTCGCGTTAAATCAAATGCAAATTTGTCTGAGTAACGGACCCAGAGTATAATTTTTTGCTATTCGCATGCGTCACCTTAACTAAAATATCGCCATGTTTAAAACTCCCCACCAACACAAAGGAGTTTTTATCGAATTTTATTCTGGCGTTCATATAAATTCGTACAAATTGAGAACCTATAAACGTTTTAAAATTTTCGTCGATAAATGTAATCAAAGAGTTATAGGCGAAAAATGGAGTACGATTATTGTATATCTGTACCGACCTGCTGGGTGTGCTATTGTGCTCGATAAAATAATGTCTAAAATTACCGCACAAATATTAAATAAATGATATTGATCCGGTGTTAGCAAGTGGAAAGAGAGAGAGAGAGAGAGAGCAGCTGCATTAGTTGATAACTATCAAGATCCGGGCAGCTGCTATATGTAAAATAATCACGTTGTTATATAAATGTAAAAATTCAGAAAAATTAATTACACGAATGGAAACAGGACCAGCCGAAGCCTCTGAAAGAGAAATTAAAAAAGGATGAGAGAGAGAGAGAGAGAGAGAGAGAGAGAGAGACCCACCAAGGGTAAATGTTCCCAGCTTGGACATCTCGATTTCCATTAGGTAAGATATACAAATATATTCATACACATATATATAAGTGTGTGTGTATACATGTATATATATACATATATTAAAGTTTGGTTTTAAGGGGTGGAAAATGGACACTAGTTGTATAGTCGAAGATCCTTATCACGTCTTCTAGCCATCATCTGTGTATGGAACGTTTTGCATTTTCACCCTCGCCATCTGTGTGAGTACTCATGATCATTATCTCCTCCTCCTCCTCCTCCTTCTTCATCTTCTTCTTCGACAGGTGCCGTGTTTTGTATCAATCCCTGTGAACCACCCCCCTTACCTAATTAAAGTTGTTTTCCAGGGAGGAGAGGCTGATTATCCCAATATCGAAAATAAGAGAAAACTCGGGACCTCCTCGTCACTACGTTTTCCAATTATATCAGTGCCACCTCCCTCCTCCGTTTTCCCTTCTTGCACCCCCTTTTTTGCTAACCCTTTAACACGAATTTCACGTTTAAGATCCTAGCGATAACACGGGATATTTCAAATTGTTGTTCTTGGGTTCAAACAACTACTCATGAGCTTCCTTTATATGTAGGCGACTACTGTGGAAGTTTCTGTTTAGGGGGAGTGGCCCTGATTTGGCTCTTGTGGTTGGAGTAAAATGTCTATCGGAGAATTGTAATGGATACAAAAAAGACAGAAATAGATATGCCGATATGATGAAGGCATAATGTAAGGAAGACCAAGATCCAATATGCAATGGAGCTACAATACTGCGTTCAGGGAGAGATTACCTTTATAAGAGAGGTCTTTAAAATCCTGCCGTATATGTAGCGCTTCCGTGGCGGGCCGAGGTAACTGACACTGCGAGATTTTAAAATTCGAATTTAAAACCCACCTCCCTTCTCTCCTCCCTTGCCTCCCTCGTTCCCTCCCTACCTCCCTCCCTCAGTACCTCACTGGTGAGGTACCTCGCTTTTACCGAATCCCGTCCACGACGTCTCTTCGACAGTTTGAACGAGAAAACCACCAAATAAATGGCATTGGAATACTGTATCTCGCCTTCCAGACTTTACTTTGCGTGGGAAGCAACACGATATGGTAGACCGTTAATTAGCTTGTAAGGCAGTGTTAGATACCGATCGATGTCTTGTGTCTGTATGTCGTTCGTGCAGTTTTTTTTTTTTTTTATTTTTTATTGTTATCTTTATGCAGAACCCAACTAAAGGAGCCTCTTTTTCTAGTGAATTCAAGAATTCGGTGTTTGAAGTGTGGTTTAAATGATATTTAATCGTACTTTTGCTTTGCAAGTGTTGGTTAAATTGGGTTTAAAATGCCAAGCATTGTATATTATCTGCGCTGATTTATTTTATATTACACATGTTATAATAATAATAATAATAATAATAATAATAATAATAATAATAATAATAATAATAGTAAGTGAAAATTATTTTGCGTCACAATTTCAGTGGTGTAGTTAGCATTAAAATGTAGATTGAATGAAAAAATAAGGAAATTAAGAAACCGTTTCATGTTGAAAGGAATAAATTGCATCTGGTAAGCTACGAACTCAGTCGATCGAAGAAATGAGAAAAGCAGTAGCTTTGGTACTTTTTTATTCTTGATAACCAAAACCCGTTTTATTCACCCCTAAGAATCCATCTCATATTCTGTTGTGAAACCAAAACAAATCGGGATAGTAAAAAGTAAATAAGATAACACTGGTAATCAAATACTAGCTGAAAATTAATTGTTTGCAGTCTGTTTTTTAATGGATAACACTTTTATTTTTTTACTCTTATTCTCAGAATTATTACTGGCATTACCATTTATTATGAATACTGTTTTCACTACTAATGTACTTCAGCAACTGTCTGGAATTGCCGATTATCATTTTTATCATTTTATGTAGTGTGTCTAGACTGTGTGTATTGTATTGTCTCTGCTTTGTATATTCCATGCTTTTGGCCCTGAGCTGAAATAGAGGATATTATTATTATTATTATTATTATTATTATTATTATTATTATTATTATTATTATTATTATTATTATTATTATTATTATTATATGGATCTTGCAGTGTTTAGCATAAAAACAATGCAAATAGACAGTCTCTTAAGCAAGGCGGACGAACGAGTTTGAAACTTAAGAAGAAAATAAACTTTTTATGAAAAAAATAATTAAACATTTTTTGAAACATGCTTTTATTAAAATACACTAAAAAGTACAGAATAATTTTTGAGACATACCAAGATTTTCTTACAATTAATTATGTTTGCAAAAATAAAACCGTGGGCACCAAACATGGAAGGAAATGCTACAAGAAATAAATTTTTTTTTCTTTTTTGCATTATTTTCTTCCGTGTTTGGCGCCCACGCTTTTATTTTTGTAGACATGATTAACTGTAAGAAGATCGTGTTGTGTAATAAAAAATTATTTTATGATTTTTAGTGCATTTTAATAAAAGCATGTTTTAAACAAATTTTTATATTTTTTTATTTTATACTTTTTAGTTTTGACAGAAAGTGTAGCCGATTTATGATTGTAACTAAAAAAAAATTGAAAGTTATATCCTGTCGAGCCAAAGAAGGTTTGAAAAATCGGTAGGATTAGTAACTTATTACACGAATCAAAAAAGGTATGAAAAATCCGAAGAGTTTCTTACAAACCCTGAGATACTGGGAGAGGTCATTGTAGGATCATTAAAGGTCACTGCTGACCTACTTATATACTTGTAAGGTTGTATTGTCACCGGGTTTGAGCAACCATGCAAAGTTTCAAGTCCATCGGACGAAGGGAATAGGTCGAAAATTGAGTTACAAGATATGTCCCAAACAGACAGACAGACAGATGGACAGACACAAAAGTCAAGTTAAAAAAAAAAAAAAGCATGTAAAAATAGCAGTGGCCAGAAGGCCAGTGTCTTCTTCACCAAATCTGAAGACATTGTTCCATTAAGTTCCAAGAGGGACTAATGCACTCTCCGCTAATGGCTTACCGCTTGGGAAGAAAATGGGAAGAATATTTGGTTTTCATCGTCATCCCTCACGGCCATTACTATCCTCCTTTTTTTTTATTTCTAATTTTGGGGCAACTTTATTTTTCTAATTATAGAGCCGGAGTACAGTCGCTGAGAGGCGATAATGGCATTTCTTGTTAAGTGAATTTTCTAAGGAGGTTATTTTCTCGGTTATTTATCACCGGTATCACTAATGAATAGGTGTCTGTCGAGAGAATTCTGCTTTTGTAGTTAAAAGAACATTTCAGTTGTTGAATTACATTTACGTGCAGGGCACGCAGTTGCACGTAAGTACCATACTAAGGTGTGATTATATATATATATATATATATATATATATACAGATATATATTATATATATACATATATATGTGTGTGTACACACATACGAGTATATATACATATATATACAGTATATAATTATATATAATTAATATATATATATATATATATATATACATACAAATGTACATTATATTTATATATTTATACATATATGTTTGTGTGTATACACAAATAACATTATATTTATACATATATATATATATATATATATATATATATATATATATATATATATATAAATAATTAATATATGTATATATATACAAATAATTAATATATATATATATATATATACATATATATATATATATATATATATATATATATATATATATATATATATATAAAACATTCCTACGTATGTTGCTTACGTACAACTGTGTGCCTGCACGTAAACGTACTTCAGCAATTAAAATGTGCTTTCAACCATAAGAGCAGAATTCTCCCAACAAACACGACATCACTTATCCTCTAAGTGATACCGGTGATAAACAACAGAGAAAATAACCTCCTTAGAAAATTTAATCAACAAGGGACGCCATTATCGCCTCTCTGCGACTGTATT
>NC_089746.1:46086511-46089011 GCF_040412425.1 Macrobrachium rosenbergii
AGAGAGAGAGAGAGAGATACAGATACAGATTATACCCTTGTTTTGAAATTGAGATTAAGTAGGACAGTGGCACATAGAGAGAGAGAGAGAGAGAGGTTGTACCAATTTTAAAAGTGAGATCAAGTAGGACAAAGGCTCCTGGAAGAGAGAGAGAGAGAGAGAGAGAGAGGTTATACCCATTTTAAAACTGAGATTAAGTAGTACAAAGGCTCATTCAAGAGATAGAGAGAGAGAGGTTATACCTATTTTAAAACTGAGATTAAGTAGGACAAAGGCTCCTGGATTGGAGAGAGAGAGAGAAAGAGAGAGAGAGAGAGAGAGAGAGAGAGAGAGAGAGAGAGAGAGAGAGAGAGCGGGTGGGGGGGAGTTAACACTAGTCTAGGAATAGAGAAGGGAGAAAGAGATTGAGTTACCGAAGGGGAGCATGAATTGTGAAGACTTTTTATTTTTCCTGTTGGCATAAACAGCACAAGCTTCGTGGCTTATATTTTTTCATGGTGAATTTTCTTTATCGTGTTTTTAAATGTTTATCTTTCAAAGCCTGGTTACTTGTTCTATCGTTTTGTATAAAGTCTAAAAAAATTTATTGAATGAGTATGACCACCTAAACTGTGATTTTTTAGTGAATTCTTAGATATTTTTTTTTTTACTTTCTATAAACACGTAAAGGTAGTTTACGTAAAGCTTTTTTTCTTCGTATGAACATTCAAGGATTGTTTTTTTTTTTTTTCCTCACGAGCCAAACGCGTGGTTTCGTTAAATGGGGATGTAAGAACACCTAAACTGGCCTCACTTTCTTTCTCATATGGAAGCCTAAGACCTAGTTGTTTGCATTTATTCTTTGGGAGCTTAATGGTCGGTTTCAGTTTTCTGTAAAAGAAAATTATTGTGACGGCTTTGTATGTCTGTCCCCACTTTTTCTGTCCGCCCTCAGATCTTAAAAATTAGTGAGGCTAGAGGGCTACAAATTCTGTTGATCATCCACCCACCAATCATCAAACACCAAATTACAGTCTTCTAGCCTCAGTAGTTTTTATTTTATTTAAGGTTAAAGTTGGGCCATGATCGTGCGTCTGGTAACTCTATAGGAAAGGCCACCACCGGGCCGCGGCTCATACAGCATTATACTCTTTACAGAAAATTCGATTGAGCCGAAGAAACTTTGCCGCATTTTTTACTTGTTCTTTATTGTGATTACTTAAAGCTTGCCTTCCAGCTTTGTGACAAGTACCCAAACCCTAGTTTCTCCATTTTCTTTTTTTTTCAAGAGCACCTAAAGAGTGGTTTCTTTTCACTATGAGCAATCCACTTGGAAAATAAAACAATGAAGTGCCTTTTTGAAAGCATATGAAGTCATATCTATCACGGACAAATAATTAAGATTATCTATCCTCTTGTTGAAAGTTGTTAGTAAATAATTTCAGAATTATAATTTTCTTGCATAAGCACTTCCAGTATATGGAAGGAAATGGAACTGACATTTTGGGAAAATCGAACATTAAATTGAAAAGTGAAAATGAAAGGACCATCTCGAACTCCTTTTGGAGGCTGACGTCAAAATCTCTATCCTTTGAAGATCCAGTAATATTTCAACGCCAACAGGTTGGACATTTTCTTGGTACCACGAAAAGAGCGATACTTGAGAGAGAGAGAGAGAGAGAGGTTATTGCATATTGAATTGAGTGTAAAAACTATGAATAAAGTGAAAATATACAAAAATGTACAAGTGAGAGAGAGAGAGAGAGAGAGAGAGAGAGAGAGAGAGGTTATTACTTGTTGAATTGAGTGTAAAAACTAAGAATAAAGTGAAAATTATAAGTAGGAGAGAGAGAGAGAGAGAGAGAGAGAAAGCAAGGTTATTACCTGTTAAATGAAGTGTAAAAACTAAGCATAAAGTGAAAATATACGAGAGAGAGAGAGAGAGAGAGAGAGAGAGAGAGAGAGAGAGAGAGAGAGAGAGAGAGAGAGAGTGTGTGTGTGTAAGGTTATTGCATGTTGAATTGAGTGTAAAAACTAGGAATAAAGTTAAAATAAACAAGGAAGAGAAAGAGAGAGAGTAAGGTTATACATGTTAAATTGAATGTAAAAACTAAGTATAAAGTGAAAATCTACAAGAGAGAGAGAGAGAGAGAGAGAGAAAATCAGTTTAAGAAGTGCGAACAGCTTCCGTCGAATCTACATTCATTTCACTGACAGCCAACGTGACGTTTTGACAGTTAAATCTCGTTCTCTCTTTTTATCAGTTTGTCTGTCTGTTTCTGTGTGGTGCATCTGGTATTTCTTACCGAGCTTTTTCCAAGTTACGTTAACTCATATGGTCCATACCCCACACAATACCTTTAGATGTAAGAAATCATACAAAGTAAAAATTAAATATATAAAGACATATATAAATCACTGAATATATAAAATAAGAATTTAAAGCCATTTAAGCCTCTTCATGCGCTAATGCCTTCAGAATATGACGTTGTAAACTCAGATTACGTCTTGCTTAACAAAG
>NC_089746.1:46091511-46109011 GCF_040412425.1 Macrobrachium rosenbergii
TCATCACTATATCGAAAGACCTATTTGATCCCAGTGTTAGGCTTCTAGCCTAGACCTGTCATTTCATCCAAATCCTTCGGGCCAGCACTGTTACAGCTGATAGTCAGCTCAGTGGTTTGGTTAAACTGTTTTAATAGTAGTAGTAGTAGTAGTAGTATAATTCCAAAGATTATTTCGGAACATAAACTTCCATTTATAATGTGAACCCTATTAAATTCTCTTCTTTCACCCATGCGTGTATACTTAAAGATGCGTTTGAATTGTGACGTTTGTAAACTGGAGCGTTAACAACACCATAAATTTAACTCCTCCTCAAAATCGATCCGACCAGGCTACCTAGTCTCTCTCTCTCTCTCTCCACATTTTCCGAGCGAGCAGTGACGTATTTCCATTGCTTCCTTCGAAAAATTTCATCCGGCAAAGACCCTCCCCCTTATCCCACCCCTAGACTTCCCCCCCCCCAACCCCCCACTCGCCCCTTTCGCTACAAAAGACACCTTTATAGACCCTTCCACCTGTTTCCGTTTCGTCAAGACCCATCGCGGAAGGTGAATGACGAACGAGAAGAAGAGAAAATGAAAGAAGAGGTGTTAGAAGAAGCAGAGGAATGAGAAGTAAACGAAAGGAGAAGGGAGACAAGGAGGAGAAGAGGAAGAAGAAGCCAGAGGAGGTCTAAGCGATAGGAGTCATTTCGAAATAGGGAGCCACTCAATGGTGCTTAATCTCTTACTGAGAGCATTCGATCCTCTTTGCCTCCTTGTGAAAGATCTTCATGAAGCCCGGAGTATTATAGGATTTGGTGGAAAGGCAGATCTCACTTCGGCTCACTCTTTTTTCCTCGTCAATATTACTCTCCCCCCTCTTTTTTTTTTAGAGAGGGAGAGAGAGAGAGGGAAGGGAAAAAGAGAGGATGGAAAGTCATTGCAAGATCAGCATGAAGTGGTATTCATTTTTAATGAAGGAGTGGCGGCTGTATCTTATATTTCATGAGGTGTTTTGGGATTTCAGAAGTTTTCTGATGATGGAGTACCGAAAATAACTCGCTGTGATGTACCTCAAAGTCTATACAATACCAGGTCTACCCACGCGCAGGTAAATTGTGGGGAAGGGGGATAACGGGGACTTACTCTTCTGAGGAGTAGATTCTGTGACGTCAGACAGATCTAGCGCTCTGTAGTCAGCCGTATAGAACGCTCATTATCTTTTGCTAAACATCTAATATTATTAGTTTTTCACAGAATATGGATTTAATTACCAATATTGGTATCTAGGGAGTTTCCACATATTTTCATAAGAAAATATGTAATGCTTGAAACAACAGTGTAGAAAAATACACATCTTACAAAAAATTTTCACTGTTGTATACAACCAATTTCTGGTGATAAATCACAGGTCTGTGATGTATCCTATGAATAACGTATATGCACTATTTCACAAAGATGCATTTCTTAAAAATAACAATGTATTTAGATACATTACTTAGAAATTATTATAAATTAAGAGTAAAAATTGTTTAAAAGAGATATACAAATGATTCAACACCACATTAGCTAGAACTTGAAACATTCTTTTACAGCCTCATTACTTAGGACAGTATTTATTTGGAAGAAATTATTTCCCTGTTTAAAATTCTTATTCTGAAGAACGTTCGACAACGAACGAAATATGTGACTGAATCAAGAGGTAAATTAGTAAAATTTGACATTTCCACAGCTGACTTTTTGACAGTTCCTTTTGCAGCTCCTAGTCCTTTTTCACCATGACAGCATTTAAATATTTTTTCCATTGCTTTCGGTTGTACATAAAATTCTTTAGAAGGCGAATTAATTTTCACCTCTGTTTATTAGGCCTATACCTGTCTATGAGTTATCTTCTAATAGCACATATGACCCATGATATGGATATTTTGGAAATTTTTGGGCAATAAATCCACCGAAGTATTCAAAACCACCTTTTTTATTGCTTCCTTAAGTTATTCATCGACAGCGTCTTGCAAACTTTCAGTAAAGCTATTTTCTTTGTTTTTTCTGCACCGAAATTCTCTGGTAAACTAAACATTATGGCCGAAAGACTGAATTTACGTTGTATTGACTCATCGCCTTTACAGAAGTTTGCATATTCAGCAAAGAATGAAATGTGCCAGCTGTTATGTTATCTCCTCTGCAGTTGTTGTCTACGTTATATTTTAATTAACCCGAAGAGAGAACTGTCGATGGGTGCTGATAGGAAGCTCCCGTCTGTCGTAGGCAGCAAAGAAATGCTCAAGGCCATCATAATTTAGTCTGCATGGTTTTAGAGATGATATATCGAATTTGCCTTTTACAGTTTGTAGCAATTTGGGCATAGACTGTGAGGAAATTACTAATCCCTCTTGAAATGGGTAAAGACCTTTACTTTCCAGAACCTTCACTGATTTTGCCATTTCTACCATGCGTTTAAGAATTTCGTCTTGGTTTGACATGTTCAACCCATATGCGTTCTTGGATATTTTTTGTCATATGGCACTCGTTTCCACGTGTCATGGAAGGTTGTGAAAAGTTATATCTTCTTTCGTTTTACCTGTATCGGAAGAACACCCGTAAACAGCAAAGTAACGAAGCGTTTTACGTACGGATACGAACACCATAAGCAGTAAAACTGAATGTTATGCAGTTTACAGTTTGTTTACCAATTTATAACAGGTACACGGAAGAGCCTCGCACTGAACACCAGGACTGTATAACGGCATAATCCGACTCAGTATTGACCTGGTGTATTCTTTAGACCTTGATGTAACTGGAGTCAAAACAGGTCCTGCAACGGAAGGTATCGATCAAAGTAGGTTTTTATTGACTCCTTTGAAAGATAAAAATGGATTTAAATCCTTAGTTATGTAATGACTGTTTTCAAGTTCCCGTAATTATATATATATGATATATATTGTATATTACACTTATCTTTCTCACAGTACTTTCAATCCTATGTAATCAATCGATCGAAGTAGGTTTTATTTACTAATTCCTATGAAAGATAGTTACTGATTTAAATCCTTAGTTATGTGATGACTGTATTAAAGTCCCTGTAATTATTTCATCTATTATATATTTTATATTAAATATATCACATACTTAACGTTTCTCACAATATTTTCGATCCCATGTTATCAGTATTAAAAAATTTACATTGTTTATTCCACTAGCTATACAGATAGCGCACGTAATTATGAATTGCCTATACTTCCCTATTTTTATCACAAGCAGTTCCCCGTTGGGGGATAGTGCCGTTATTGTACCTAACGCGGTGCACTGTAGGCATCACTTTAGGTTCGATGCATCGTCCCGTCGGCCCCTAGCTGTAACCTCTTTCATTCCTTTTACCAGACCTCCGTTCATGTTCTCTTTCAACCATCTTACTTTCCACCCTCCCTTAAAATTGTTTCAGCATTATCGTCAGCGCTGAATGACCTCGTAGGTCCCAGCGCCTGGCCTTTGGCCTAAATTTTACATTCCATTTCCAATTAAGTAACTAAGTAAATAAAAAGAATACGCTCCCTTTCTGACTCCGAGGTATCAACGAAACGAGAAAACCCAAAGCTAAATTAACGAAAGGAGAAGATGATGCAGAAAGAAAGAAAGAAAGGAGGGAGGGAAGGACGAAAGAACAAGAGAAAGGAAAAGGAAGGAGGACAGAGAAATTATCATTTAAAGGATCTGAATACTTGGTCAATGCTCTGGAAGCCGATTCAATTCCCCTCGATGTAATCATCATCATCATCCGGCATGTAATCAGAGTAATGGCGCTATCGGAGAAAGGTTTTCGCGTTAAGCTCACCCCCCTCCCTCCCCAACGGTTGCTGTCTATTTTGCATCCATTTTCCTTTGCTAACCTTTCACTATTTGCACGCTGGGCTGTAACGGATGACAAAGAATGAGAGAGAGAGAGGGAGAGAGAGAGAGAGAGAGAGAGAGAGAGAGAGAGAGAGAAAGGCTTTCACGTGAAGCTCACCCCCTCCCTGCCCCAACGGTTGTTGTCTCTTTGGCATCCATTTTCCTTTTCTAACCTTTCACTACCTTGCACACTGGGCTGTAACGAATGACAAAGATTGAGAGAGAGAGAGAGAGAGAGAGAGAGAGAGAAAGAGAGGACAAGGCTTTCGCGTGAGGCTCAACACCCCCCCCCCAACGGTTGTTGTCTCTTTGGCATCCATTTTCCTTTTCTAACATTTCACTACTTGCACGCTGGGCTGTAACGGATGAGAGAGAGAGAGAGAGAGAGAGAGAGAGAGAGAGAGAGAGAGAGAGAGAGAGAGAGAGAGAGAACACTGTCTGGTGGAACATCTATATTTGAAGTTAGATTATGTTTAGGTTAATTTGTCTTTAATTGAATTTTTATGTTTAGGAGAGAGAACAAATTTGTCTTTAATTGACAAATGAAAGTACTACTTTAAAAGAGAGAGAGAGAGACTAAGAGAGAGAGAGAGAGAGAGAGAGAGAGAGAGAGAGAGAGAGAGAACAAGGTTATAGCATGTTCAGTTGAGTGTAAAAGCTAAGGACAAAGTGAAAGTACTAATAAAAGAGAGAGAGAGAGAGACTAAGGCATTTAATCCTCCTTCATCATCTAACAGATTATTATTGCTGAAGAAGTGAGGTATATTGTCACCCCAGTTTTTTTCATTACCACTCACTGAAATATCCTATATATCAATTTGATCGTTGTTAGCTTTCTTTTCCGTGACCTCTGAACTTTTGTGGCCTTGACTTTTTTTTTAGTCCTTCGTAAGTTCAGATTTGATTACGACAGTAATGGAAAATGTACTGAGACTGTGCTGAAACAAAGTTAAGGTACCTCATTACTGCCCTATTACAATTCTCCTTGTATTGTAATAATTTACTTACAGTGTATTTATTTGTTCATTTGTTAATTTATCTGTTTTTCTAATAACTGATCTATTCCTTTTTTTTTTATTTCCCATTACCTTCTGTTAACTTCTTTCGAATGAACACCATATTCTTTGGAAGCTTGAATTCCAAGTCAGTGGCCCCTCTGGGCTTGTTCCATATGAATAGGGTTCATCTTCTGGATAATAATAATAATAATAATAATAATAATAATAATAATAATAATAATAATCATTAACTTTAGTGACTCCACTTAAAAAGCCAGGATTTTTTTCTTCATGTATTGTAGAGTTTCGTTAAAACTAAAGGTTTCAGTGAAGACTGATTAACAGGGGCTTGAACAATGAGCTGATCAAGAGGTCAAGCCATATGGTCAAGTTGGAACTTATTAGCATAATGGTTACAGGATGATAATGTTCCTTATTTCCATTGACTTGATTGACAACAAATGTAAGATATATAAAAAAAAATGAATGAAAACGTTAAAAATTACTGGATTTAGAGTTGTCAGAGTGATGTCAGTCTGGATTTAAGTAATGGTGGCAATGGTTATTTAAATTAAAAGCAGATCGATTGCTACCAGAATTACAGAAGCAGTGACAAATAAAAAATACATCTGTACTCACATGCCTTAAATAACGTTGCTCAGACAAAAATAGCGACTGATAATTCTGTTGGGCGGTAATCTCCTTGCATTTTGATAATTCACTTACATTTTTATCTATTTACTTACTAATTTGTTAATTTATTTTTTTTCTTTCAATAAGTCATCTCTTCTTTCTGTATTTCCCTTTAACTACTGTTACTTCTTTCTAATGAGTACCATATTCTTTGGAAGCTTGAATTGCAAGTCAGTGGCCCTTGTGGTGGGCTTGTTCCATAGCAATATGGTTCATCTTCTGAATAATAATAATAATAATAATAATAATAATAATAATAATGCTAAGAAAATCACAGTCTCGTGAAAAACAGTTTGTGCAATAAAAATCCACAGTTATATAGTAAAAAAAAAAAAAGCAAAGACTTTCGAACACCTGAACGGTGTCTTTTACATAGTAATACAGTTTACTGTATAATTGTGGATTTTTATTAAACAATAATAATAATAATAATAATAATAATAATAATAATAATAATAATAATAATAATAATAATAATAATAATAATGTACATAGGGTTCCTATTCTGTATAATAATAATAATATGAATATGAATAGGGTTCATCTTCTGAATAATATAATAATAATATTCCTAGATATAAGGATTCGTACCTTTCGCGAGTGACGAACCGTCTTAGTCCCGTCATCCAGACGAGTCGAGAATAGGACGTTTGGAATCCGGGACACGGAATTATGGACGGCGAACCCTGGACATTAGAGTCTCATCAGTGTCATATTACGTCATGCGTTTTCATGAGGTCGCTCAAAGACAGAAAGACAATGGAAGAACTCAAGGTAAAAATATTTTATTGGTATAAGTTAATAATGGAGAGAGAGAGAGAGAGAGAGAGAGAGAGAGAGAGAGAGAGAGAGAGAGAGAGAGGAAATCAAAAGTCCTTTAAAATAATGAAGAAGGATGGAGGGAAAGCAGAGGAAAAGAAAGGAAAGGTCCTTGAAAAAGAAATTACTAAAAAGAGAGGAACTGTGTAGGACGAGAGAGAGAGAGAGGCCGGGGTGTTGGGTGGGAATCAAACTTCCTTTAAAAAGTAGAGAATGATGGAGGGTAAAAAGGAAATGAAAGAAAATGTTCTTGACAAAAAAAAATACGAAAAAAGAGAGAAACTGTATAGCACGAGAGAGAGAGAGAGAGAGAGAGAGAGAGAGAGAGAGAGAGAGAGAGAGAGAGAGAGAGAGAGAGAGAGACTGTCCATAAGGAAATAAGAAATAAATTTACCTGAGAAAAAATGAAAAACCTAGGGGAGAGAGAGAGAGAGCAAAAGGCAGGAATAAGATAATGCATGAGAGAAATGAGAAGTAAAACAAGAGAAAAAACGAGACACATGCGTGAATGTATCGTTGAGTCCAAGATCTGCCACAGAATAAAAAGGGGGCGGGCTGGGCCGGGCGGAGCGAAGTGAAATTTACAAAGAATAATAATAATAAGAAGAGAAAATGTCTAGCCCCAACTGGATATGTCATTACGCAATGAGGAAACGCCGTTTCATTCTTTTGGTTTCCATTTCGTTAATGGATTCGTAGGGAGCGAGCTCTGGCGTCGTTCGTTCATGCCCTCGTCAACGTTTTCAGCATTATCTATATTATCTTTATGTCACAAAAAAGGATTCTCAATTTGGGGTCTTTTACTGTATCCCCGTTCATATTCTCTCTCGTCCAGCTTACTTTCCTCAACCCTCTCCTAGCAGTTGATTCATAGTGCAACTGGGAGGTTTTCCTCCTGTTGTACCTTTCAGACTTTTTTACTGTTAATTCCCCTTTCAGCACTGAATGACCTCATAGGTCCAAGTGCTTGGCTTTTGGCCTAAATTCTATATTTTGTTCTGTTCTCAGTTTCGGATGCCCGCAGGCATCTTGGATGGGTACAACTCAAACGTTGACTGTAAGACAACGCCAACATTAGGCTATACCTTTTCTTCTTCTTTTTTCCGCCTTAGGATGGAATTATAGATTACATGTTAATCTATTCACTCTTTGTAAATGGCCACCAGTGCATGTGTCGAAACGTTAGAGGTAATGAAACTAAGACAACAAGAAAACTTTATCTGTCCTTGAGACGCCAGCAACACGCTGGTAAAAGGAAGATTGTAAGACGAGTAGAGAAGACTCTTTACAAATTGAATGCTGTAGAAACAGCCGTTGTTTTCAACACTACTGCCCAGAGAGAAGGTCTCCTCCCTAATAATTAAAAATAGAATAATTAACATTAATACTGGTAGATATGAAAGCACAAACTACAAAGTCCCATAAGTTTGCATTCTGAGCGGATTCTTGGGGACCAAGATGTACTTGAAGTCGTTCACGTTACATTAGGTGTCACCACCGGAGAGTTTTATGACATTTCCTTCATTAAAACCGCTTTGCAGGAATTTGTGCATGCAAAAAACATGAGATTTTATACTTTCCGTTTTAATTTGCTTTCTCCGGGGCTGTCGTGCTTTTGGTACTGTCTGTCTGTTTCTGTACGTCTGTCGGCTTGTTTGTTATTGTCAGGCTGTCAGAATGTTGACCTGAAAACCAACGTATTCAGGTAAAACACACACACACATACTCCGTGGTGATTAACCTGTGAGAAGGAAACGAATTTCTGGGCGAAGAAAATATAAAGAATTATACCTAATTCTTTATATTTACGCTTCGACAATTCTCTGTTGCCATTTTCAAAAAAAAAAAAAAAGCTAAAGTTAGCTTAAAGACATGGAAAAAGTTCAGTGTAAATTATATAATTGAATACAAATGAAATATGAAACCTGAAAATAATTTTGTTAACAAAATGACAAAGAATGCATATTTCCATAGTAAACTGATGGTATTTGGTGAAGATCATCAAATCATCATCAGGGATCCCCTCCCCCGTTCCCCCACATACACAAGTTTGATTGCCGAGAAGTAGTAGCTTAATCAATGTATTCACTAAATTTCATCGAAAACTGTTTGATCCTTCCGGTAAATATTAGAGATGAAATAATTTCTCGAAATGCACACAAATTCGTATGGAATCAATAGGCGTTGCCGTATCGGAGGTTTGCGATCTTCAATTAACCTTTCTAGATATATAGAAATGAAAAATAACGTTTTAATAATAATAATAACACTCCTCTATGACCCGTCCGGTAGATATTTTAGATATTTTTATTTCTGGAGATGCGCAGAAATTCGCGTGGAATCAATAGGCGTTCCATTATCGGAGGTTTGTGATGTTTAATAAACATCTCTAGACGTATAATACTAATAACCATCATCATCATTATTGATTATAGCAATAGTTAATAATCATAGCAATGACATATCTTTAAATTTTTCAGTGGATGGGGGAAACTGCGTGGCATCCTGACGGGAACCAGTAAAAAAACAAGAAAAAAAATCCGGACGAAATCAAGACTTGTTTTCAACTCGGGAGAGAGAGAGAGAGAGAGAGAGAGAGAGAGAGAGAGAGAGAGAGAGAGAGAGAGAGAGAGAGAGAGAGAGAGAGAGTCTTCAAGCAGAGAATCTCATCATCAGGGGCAAACTCTGCAAGGGGCTGGAACATATCAAAGAGGCATAACTAATCAGGTCGAGGCTTCTCCTCAACACCTCCTTAGTGATTGGCGGTGGATGAGCCTTGGATACCGGGGCCAAATCATCCGTCTCCCCAGCGAGAGGGGAAAATGCATTCGTATATATATTTAAGACGTCAGAATTAAGTCCTAAGAGAGAGAGAGAGAGAGAGAGAGAGAAGTGGGGAGGGGGGAAGATAAAAGGTATTTTTATTTTTGAGTAAGTGTTTTTCTTCTTTTTGTAGGATCGCTGTTTTTTAAATCTTGCTTTCATACTGTATATGATGTTCGTTTGTGTGTGTTTATATATTGCAGCATACGCGTTTTAAATATATATATATATATATATATATATATATATATATATATATAATATATATATATATATATATATATATATATATATATATATATATTGTTCTTATGTTGCAATAGCCGTAAGGAAACAAGGAAAAACAGTACTTAGCGTTTCCATGCATATTCGTCATTTACATAATCAGGTACATTATATATATCATTATATATATATATATATATATATATATATATATATATATATATATATATATATGTATATGTGTGTGTGTGTGTGTGTGTGTGTGTGTGTGTGTGTGTGTATTAAAATCTGTGAGCGCATGTATATGTAACACTAGAGCCAATCCCTATCTTTATCCTTGTATACACGAATTATACCAAGGGTAAAATTAATGCAGAGACGGCCATTATCTTCTCACGTATAATATCACAAGTCACTCACAGACGTTCTTGATATTCATGACTTAATTTTCATCATAATCGACATCGGTAATCCATTATATACATAATGAATTCATCTTTGAGCCAACGGTAATTGGCCTCTCCACTCGGCAAGTAGAGCTTGAAGGACAGTTTCTCGAGTAATTTATTAAAAAAAAAGAAGATAATTAGTGTTTTAGCGAGAGAATTTTCAGGCTTGTTACCGGGAGAGCTCCGTCATGAGAGAGGTTGTAAATGACTGCATGTCGCCGCGTCTGTATCTAAGTGCACTCAATTTGAACTGGGCTTAACAAAGCACAAGCACAGGCTAATTAAGCACGAACCAAAGACTCGGAAACAACTTGCGACCAAAGACTCAGAGCAAAGAAACCCAAGGACTGATTGATGTATAATCAAAGACTCAGCGTGATGCAGAGCCGAGAAATCAGAACAAGAAACAACCAAAATGACAACATACCAGAGACTCGAAACCTAGACTCACAGCGACTGTCAACCAAAGCCTGAGAATGAAGAGCAACAAATGACTCACAGCAGCACACAGCCAAAGACACTGAAGGACACTACTAGGCTAACGACTCAGAAAGAACCACACGTAACCAGAGACTGATTCAAAAGAGACTCAGTCTAAGGCTCATGGCGCCTAATAACTGGAAGAATGTTGTCGTCTGTGGGAGGGCGTTTAAGAGGAAAGCCTTCTTCTCACCTCAAAGTCTGAACATCACCTGTTCCCTGAGAATTAATCTCCACTTATAAGGATGCCCGTTGGTCTCCGTTCAATGCGAAAAAGGATGAGGTCGGAGGCCTCTCTTTATTGGATTGGACGTATTTTTCTCGCCTTTTTATTGCAATAAACATCAAATTACTTTTACCTGGGAGGTAGTCGATCTATGGATCGGGGGTAACGAGACTGGATATACTATATTTTATTTTCATTTTTTTTCCAGTAGTCAAGAATCTTTTTTGAAAGATAAAAAGAGCTGTGATAAGGGGTCAGAAAGCCAACTCTTTATAGAAATGGCATATTTTTTTTCTGTTTCATAATTTTTTTTACTCATGTTTTATATAAAAAACCTGGATTGTTTTGTCTCGTCTGTTAATGTTGAGTGCTGATACGTGTGGGTGTGTATACCGGCGACACATTTGTTGTCATACAACCATTATGTATTTTTGATATTCATATGCATCTGATTTTCATAGTAAATATGATTTTTTTTATGTATTAATTTGTCCCTTTGTACTTTTACATCTACAGCTTTGAACAAAAACTGACCTTTCGGTGAAGTACAGAATTGGGAAGTACCTTTCTTAATGATTAAGCAATCAAGTAGAGTACCCGTACAGTACCCTTCAGCCGGCTGGTTTTGGGGGAGATTACCTCGATGAGAGAGAGAGAGAGAAAGAGAGAGGAACACCTGAGATGGATGTTATGTCCGTGGCGCCGTTGAGTCACCAGATGATGATGGTAACAGATATGGGTAATGGAATAATGGAAAAGATTATCCATTGAAGGGAAAGAAGTATTAGAGAGTAACCATCACTTACGGTTGACAAATAGCTGGAAGTGATCGGTATATTAATGTCATTTCAGCGTTCCCTCTGTTTCCCTAATCACCACTGCCTTAAGGAAGCTGTCATGATCTTTCCCACAGAAATATACCGGTTTGTTAATTCCCATCCCCCCTTTCTCGGAACCCCACCTCCCCCACCCCTAAAAAAATGAGTTGGTGTGTGTTCCATCGTAGTTGGCTGTAGTCGTTGTGTTTTTCTCCCGATCTTTGATTTTTTTTTTTTTTTTTTATGAATGTGCGTTTTCCGCGATTTAGCTCGTCTTTGGTGGTTGAAGGGTAAAAGAGGCTAGGTGAGGACATCTGAATAACTAAAAGGAATGGCGCCCTCTCCAACTTTCACCATCAATCTAATCGTTTCTTCGTCCGCTTAAGCCTAGGAAACAAAGTCGAGTGCATGTCGATATTGAATGTCCCCAGATTATAGGTGAAAATGGACTGTCGCAGCCTATGTCATGAGCGTTCTCCTATCCTGTAGTCAATCTTATTTAAAGAGATATTTTTTATCCTGTGGGATTAATTAATCAGAAGGATCCATTCTCATGAAGGCTCTCGCGTTCGTAGAAATCTCTATTTTGAGGGTTCTCTTGATCTAAGGACTCTTTTATCTTCGAGTTCGTCTTGGGGACGTCTCTTAACTTTGAGGTTCTCTAACTCTTAGGGTACTCTACCAGATACGACAAAAAAAAAATTTCCCGAAAAATAAATAGGGCCCGATTTCCGAATTCGAATGCAAGAAGGAAGACACACGAGGAAAATGGCTGTTCGAATCAATCCCTTGCTATATTTAAACATGGTCGTTGTCGCTATGCAAGTAGTTGATGAGGGAGGCTGATTATTATATGTTTTTAATTTATCTGGCGACAAATGCCATTCATCTATGTTCTAATTACATACACAGACACACACATATGTATATATATATATATATATATATATATATATATATATATATATATATATATATATATATATATATATATATATATATATCCACTTCTATGTGCATTCGTCTATTCACTATTTATATATATATATATATATATATATATATATATATATATATATATATATATATATATATATATATATTTATATATATTTATATATATTTATATATATATATATATATATATATATATATATATATATATATAATAAACTCACACACACACATATTCCACACTTTCATTTGCCAATTTCTTCTTGTATCACAATATTCGGGCGAGGTTATTCGGTAATATGTATTTTGAACTTATTCTCCCAGCTGAACCACAAATCTCATTTTCATGGTACATTTACTTCTAATATGGTTGTCTGTATCTTACCACACACGTTGGACGCAACTATTCGGTTATTTCTGAGTCTTGTTCGTGGATGTATATATATATACATACATATATATATATATATATATATATATATATATATATATATATATATATATATATATATATATATATATATATATATATATATATATATATATATATATATATAAGCATTAAGCTACAAACGTCCTTTAATATCCAATTCGCTCTACTTGGGAAATAATATATTTTCATATATGTTACCCGAAGGGGAATTTTTTTAGTTGATAATAAGTTCGTGGTTCGAGCCCACGAGACGACGAACTTATTATCAACTAAAAAAATTTCCTTTCGGGTAACATACTCGTATATGAAAATATATCACATCCGAGGTAGAGCGAATTGGATATTAAAGGACGTTTGTAGCTTAATGCTTGTATATGAATCACGGTGATGTGATAAAAATTCGTTCATATATATATATATATATATATATATATATATATATATATATATATATATATATATATATATATATATACATGTGTGTGTGTATGTGCATGTATGTATATATATATATATATATATACATCTGTTTAGATATATATATGTATGTGTGTGTGAATTGAAAGGTTTGGGACATCTGGAACAAAGAAAACTTAGCAAGAAATATATATATATATATATATATACATATATATATATATATATATATATATGTATGTGTGTGTGTGTGAATGTGTTTGTGGACATCTGGAACAAAGTAAAACTTACAATAAATATATATATATATATATATATATATATATATGTATATGTGTGTGTGTGTGTGTATATACACACTTATATTATGTGTGTAGTCTACTGGCAAGATTTTCGAGACATCGTCAAATCCCATCATCGGGGCTGTAAAACGATACAAATTCACTCGGTAAGAAAAACTGTGCGCTCGTAAAATTCAAGTGTAAAAATCATAAGAATATTAAGATGGTAAAAAATAAAAAAGGTGAGAGTAGAACTTTTACGAGAAGGGTTAGTACCTAATTCTGACAGAACTGAAAACTGAGTGACTCGTTCTGTTATGGAAAGTAGGACGTCGACTTAAGATATATATACAAAAGCATTTTATTTGGTGTCCACGTGGAAGATGAATTAGGTTAACTACGAATTATTTAAACTGCGAGATATTCTCTTGCGTCTCATATCACTAGAATAAAAATCAATTTGGTTTGCTGTACCCTCTTATTACTTTTCTAGGTACTCGACAGAAAATCCAGAATCAGATTAACTGCCTCAGTGTCGACCTTATAGTATTATCTGGATATTGAATGACACGGGAGAAATAGCGCACATTACTGTAAAGTAATGTCGTATCCCTATATGAAATTTCAAGTTAAGGATAATATCGTAACCGTAGTTTTTTTGTTGATATGAGATAGTCTTTCCCATTATTTCCAGTATTTTGCTTATGGTGAAGTATTTTAAACAAAGGGGGAAACACTGTAGCGGAACCGTTTTCCTGAAATTGGAAAATCTTCGGTACAGACACTGACAAAGTCTGTTTTATGACGGGATCATGTGTATTTAATGAACCCGTAACAAGATACAGGACTTACGTTACAGCCAAGGTAGTTTTTTGTTTGCAGTTCGGAACTTGTAATACAAAGGCAAATGGAACAGCAGTTTAGTCCAGTCTAGTTGGAAAAAAAAAAAGAAGCAAATTCTGCCTTTTGAAATGTGGAATGTTATACGAGTCGGGGAAAGCATAAGTAGAAAGAGAATTCTAAAATTTTGATAATAGTGAGAAAGATATTAAGAAGCCTGATGTGGTGTTTGGGCACTGTCATCGTTATTGTTAATTGTTTTTATTGTTCATTTGATTAATTAATTAATTAATTTATTTATTTATAACATTCTCTTGTTTTTATCTCTTCAAACATTGGGTATTCTGTTCCTTGCAAGTTAATGGTGTCATTGAGGCGCCAAAGATCTTACGATCAATCAGGCAAGTGAAATGCCATTCACTACTGCCTCAGTTTTTGCTGGTCTATATTGCCAATGACATATTAAGCTAAAAACCATAAAGTCGGTTATTTACTTAAACAATATTAGTGAGAGAGAATGAGTATGTAATTTTATTTTATATTTCACCTGTAATATCGGTCTGAAATTCCTGGAAATAATGAATAAAAGTAAAGTATGTGTTGTATAAATTAGGCTATTAAAGGATACTGCTTTCTCACTACTATCAAAATTTTGGAATTCTCCTTCTGCTTATGTGTTCCCTGACTCGTCTAACCGTCCCCCCATCAAAATGAAGACTTCACTTTTCCCCTTTGTTCCCATCAAGTTCCGAACCTTGCCCATAACCTAATGTAACGTGAGACGGGGCATGAGGTCAGTTGTAGGTCAATCGTGGCACTGGAGGGGAAAAACATGCAATTAAGAATTCCGCTGTTGTTATCCCATTGACTGTGACGGATTCAGCACCAGAGGGGAAATCAGGCGCAGGCGAGGTCAGAAGGGAAAATGAGTTTCCGAATTAGGGAAGGGACTGAAAGATGGAACGTAATTATTATTATTATTATTATTATTATTATTATTATTATTATTATTATTATTATTATTCAGAAGATGAACCCTATTCAAATGAGACAAGCCCATAGGGGCCATTGACTTGAAGTTCAAGCGTCCAAAGAATATGGTGTTCATTAGGAATAAGTACTAGAAGGTAATGGGAACTATAGAAAGAAAAAACAAGATAAATACCATTTTATGTCAAAGAAAGAAGAATCCTGGATACAAATAAGAATAGGCAGATGTTCGATCTGAGTCTTCTTTTGTAACAAGGTCAAACATTTTATCACTGAAATCTGAATTTAAAGTAAAGGCAAAAAAAAAAAAAAGCGAATGTAGACATCAAATTGTCACAGTCAAACGTACTACGCATGGAAAAATGACTGAATAGATTATCAGCATAACTTTTAAAAAATAGTAAGTCGTAGCTGATGACAAAAGAAAAGAATTGCTGAGTAAAGACGAGAGTCCCTGGGCACAAAATCAAGACAGCTCATTTCATAGAAAATAAAGTTGCTATTTCTGTAATGCAACGCATCGCGGAACTTGCAATTGGTCATTTGAAAAGTTCAGATTGCTGCTTAGAAAGTTTTGGAGACTGTTTGAAGGCAAGGCAGTAAATTCGCTTCATAACTTGAGACCAAACATCTGGATGAAGTTCTTCGCTGCTTTCCCCTAAGGAATCTTTCTTTAAACTATTGTCTTCTCTGACAAATTCGTATTTGTGTTTTTTTTTTTTACCTACACTGATGTCAAATCACCTTTTGGTGTGTATACATATATATGTATATATGTATATATATATATATATATATATATATATATATATATATATATTATATATTATATATACTATATTATATATACTGTATATATTTGTTCACTTGCAAAATTGTTCTGTGCATTTATGCAATTAATAACAGGACCTAATTTAAACAGGGTGGTATCTAACGGAGCGTTTGTTATAAAAGGCACAAGCTAGTCCTTGAAAGCTTGTAACTTTTTTTAATAAAATCCTTATTAATACTATCGTGTTTAAATGAGGTCCTGTTATTACACACACACACACACACACACACACACACACACATATATATATATATATATATATATATATATATATATATATATATATATATATATATATATATATGTGTGTGTGTGTGTGTGTGTGTGTGTGTGTGTGTGTGTCTGTGTGTATGTATGTATATATATTACCATTCTTTGTGAAGGTCAGTCCTCAAGGTAAATATATTTGTTCATAATTGTGTGCATCAATAAACGCGTAATTATCATATATATACACATACATACATACTTACATGATATATCGTATTCTTACTGACAGAGTGCCGAGACAGCAAAAAGCTGGAGAGTGCATCGGTTTTTTTTTTTTTTATTAACTAAGAATTTATTGGTTCGTGAAATAAAAGGGATAGACGTTAAATGACGAATCAATGGTCAGACAAGGATCATAAATATAAAAATCATATGTGCCACGACTTGATGAGCAAGAATAGAATGATTCCATCATAGGCCTTGAAGCTAGAAAATAAACCTTACTGCCTTCAATTCTGGCATAGATTCAGGGTAGAAACCCTGTCGTTTTTTTAATTTTGACGGATTTTAAAGTCTTTTCTGAGTTACATATAGATATCTTAGGAAAATGTTTGCAAATCCAGATTTGCTTCCAAGTTCTCTTGAGTACAAAAAGCTACCAGCAGCCAAGTGACTGCCCGAGATGTTTTCTCAACTTAATTTTGAGGCGAGATCTGCAACCGTCCTTGAAACAATCTTTGTACTCGACTCAAAGTTTTACCTTATGAAATGCTTACATAAAAGTATAATTCATACCCTAACTAAATCTTGAAATACAGGAATATGATATGTATACGAGAAACAAATCATTGAAGAGGAAATACAATATTTAACCGTTTTTTACGTTGTGTTGATGTGGTGTTAGAAAGCCCCGTTAAATCATTATTTTTACCAGAGGTCCACACCAGGCATTTTTTCTCTTGCACATCTGTTATCTCCACCTTATTATTATTATTATTATTATTATTATTATTATTATTATTATTATTATTATTATTTAACCAGACCACTGAGCTGATTAACGGCTCTCATAGGGCTGGCCCGAAGGATCAGATGGAAATGGAGCACCAGTTCTAGGCCATAGGCCAAGCACTGGGACTAGTTATC
>NC_089746.1:46111511-46189011 GCF_040412425.1 Macrobrachium rosenbergii
ATATGTTAAAAAAGACAATGATACCTAAAGCGAATTTATTGATGCTAATCATAACCTTTAAAGATTTGGCTTACGTGATTGACCAAACTAGGATCGAAGGGGAGAGAGAGTGAGTGAGGGGTGACAGCCCCCAAAAAACAAACTCGGAAAGGTGAAAGAAAGAAAAGACTGAAAGAGAAGACTCACTGCATAATGAATCTCCTTCGGCGTAGAGTATATGAACAGCAACGCTCACCGGAGAAGGAGGGCAAACGGTAAAAAATAAACAGATACTGAAAGAGTAAAGAAAATATAGCAGTGATCACCGACGAAGCTTTTATTAAAGCTGCGATGGTGCTCTTGCTCCAGAGCAGCCATGAATATGCTACACAACAGGGAGGATTTACTATTATTCCCTCATATCATCAAGATGCGTTTGTCTGTGTACTCCACCCCTTACATAAACGCCCCTTACAGATTTGAAGTTTTCCGGGAGGGAGATAAGCGAACAAACTGTTTATGTGATGTCCTTCCACGAGCGTGGAGGTACATTTATCTTTTTAAAACACCTTGTCTACATGATATATTGACTACAGTTGTATGCAAGCTGCAATGCAGTACATTTACAACAGATGTAAACTGTAATTTAATATATTGACGAGAGTCGTATGTAAATCGCAATGTAATATATTGACGAGAGATGTATGTAAACTGCAGTGTAATATATTGACGAGAGATGTATGGAAACTGCAGTACAAGATATTGACGAGAGATGTATCGAAACAGCAGTGTAATATATTGACAACAGATGTATGTAATCTGCAGTGTAATATATTGACGAGAGATGTATGGAAACTGCAGTGTGATATATTGACGAGAGATGTATGGAAACTGCAGTGTGATACATTGACGAGAGATGTATGGAAACTGCAGTGTGATATATTGACGAGAGATGTATTGAAACTGCAGTGTGATACATTGACGAGAGATGTATGTAAACTGCAGTGTGATATATTGACGAGAGGTGTATTTAAACTTCAGTGTAGTATATTGACGAGAGATGTATGGAAACTGCAGTGCAAGATATTGACGAGAGATGTATGGAAACTGCAGTGCAAGATATTGACGAGAGATGTATGGAAACTGCAGTGTAGTATATTTACGAGAGATGTATGGAAACTGCAGTGTAATGTATTGACGAGAGGTGTATTTAAACTTCAGTGTAGTATATTGACGAGAGATGTATGGAAACTGCAGTGCAAGATATTGACGAGAGATGTATGGAAACTGCAGTGCAAGATATTGACGAGAGATGTATGTAAACTGCAGTGCAAGATATTGACGAGAGATGTATGTAAACTGCAGTGCAAGATATTGAAGAGAGGTGTATTTAAACTGCAGTGTAATATATTGACGAGAGATGTATGTAAACTGCAGTGTAATACATTGACAAGAGATATATGGAAACTGCAGTGTAATGTTTTGCCGAGAGATGTATGTAAACTGCAGTGTAATATATTGACGAGAGATGTATGTAAACTTCAGTGTGATATATTGACGAGAGATGTATGGAAATTGCAGTGTAATATATTGACGAGAGATGTATGTAAACTGCAGTGTGATATATTAACGAGAGATGTATGGAAACTGCAGTGTAATATATTGATGGGAGATGTATGGAGACTTCAGTGTGATATATTAACGAGAGATGTATGGAAACTGCAGTGTAATGTTTTGCCGAGAGATGTATGAAAACTGCAGTGTGATATATGGACGAGAGATGTAAGTAAACTGCAGTGTAGTATATTGACGAGAAATGTATGGAAACTGCAGTGTAATATATTGACGAGAGGTGTCTTTAAACTGCGGTGTAATATATTGACGAGAGGTGTATGTAAGCTGCAGTGTGATATATAGACGAGGGATTTATGCAGACTGCAGTGTAATATATTGATGAGAGATGTATGGAAACTGCGGTGTAATACATTGGCAAGAGATATATGCAAACTACAGTGTTACATATTGACGAGAGAGACATATATAAACCAGTGCCATGCTTCTCGAAAATGCGGAGAAAGTTTTAAAGGAACCGAAAGTGAGTTATGGCAGTCATTATTTTCATAAATGTACCTACAAGTTGCAAGAGATCATTAGTCGAGACAAGTAATAGTTTCTCAGAAAAGAAGATCACCAATCATGTAAGTTCATCATCTGTAACTTCTGTTAACTTACCGATGAGCTGTAAAGACATGTAAACGAATTATTGCAAATCATTACTTGCTATATGTGATTTACTAAGTTTTTAAAAAATTCAAATGAAAATAATCGAAATTTCTTGTGAGAATAATGGAAATGAAGCTGTTGTCATCTTTTAATGTTTTCATCAGTTATCTGTGGTCACTGATATCCGTGTTATCTTACCTGCTAATGCGATTTACCAGGTTAAAAAAAAGAAAAAATCGAAATTTCTTGTGAGAATAATGGAAATGACGCGGTCGTTATCTTTTAATGTTTTCATCCTTGTTATATGTGTTCACTGTTCTCTAACCTGCTGTATGTGGTATATCAAGTTTAAGAAAAATCAAATGAAAATAATCGAAATTTCTGGTGAGAATAATGGAAATGACACGGGTGTTATCTTTAAAAGTTTTAATCACTGTTATCTTTGAAAGTTTTAATCACCGTTATCTGTATTATCTTACCTTCGGCCTGTTATCCCTAAGCCACTCCTCCATCTCGTCCATTCCGAAGCAGGAGAGGAAGAGCTTAGACACGAAGCCCCTGAATGATAAAATTGTGAAGGATAGTGACGGGTGGACTTCAAAACAGATAAGATGAAATTTGCAGCGACTCGGGTTTTTCCCTCTCTTTTTCGTTCTTTCTTTCTCTCTCACTTTCTCGTTTCTTCCCTGGGTTATGATTAGAGGGGGAAACTTTACAGAATGCAGTTTAAAGAGATACGGAGCCTCTGCAGATTTACCCTCATCGAGTATGCTTGCTGTTTGTTTTTGTCATCCCGGACGAGAGAGAAATCTTTTGCATTCGAAGTGTGTGCATTGGCTTTCATTGGGATGCTTGTCCCGGTTTTCACTTAAGATTTATCACTGGAACCCTTTTTTTTTCTTCACCTGTGAAAATGCCGATAAAGAAATGATTTTACTCGTTTTCATTTCTTGGGTAGCAGAATGATTCACGTCCAGTTTTCACTGGAAATGAAAGAATAAGAACTGCGTTCGCTAAGGTATAGGCTGCACTGTATGTCCTTGTGTTCACTTGAGGATAAATTACATGACCTTGTCTTTTAACACTGGGTATATGACCTTGTTTCCTCTGGAAATAACCTATTTGGGCTCTTTTTCTTCACTGGGATAGGCTGAATGCCCACCTTTTCTCTCGGGAGAAACTAAATGACCTACGAAAGTAAGGCACAAACATATGACCTCTTTTTTCTTAGGTATATGTTGTGTATTTTCATGTGCACATTAGGTAAACTGACCTCGGTTTTTGCAGGGATTAAGCTATTTGACCTAGTTTTTACTATAGATAAGCCGTTTGATCTTCAGTTCACTGTAGAGTCTGAGGGGCATCTACTATATGACCTTGGAACAGAATTTTGTAACTTCACGGAACAGAGTTATTTTGCTGTAGGTCCCGTGATCATCATTTTGTATAACTGGAATATTCAAGGGTCAGCGAATCACAGACATATAGGTCCCATATTGGTCCAATTATTTTAATAGAAATTTAATTTTGTATGCAAAATTGATACACAATTTTTTTTTATTATAGTTCATGAATTTTCTGTGTGATTTAATATAGGGACTTCATTTTTCCTTTAAACAGTTGAAAAGCCTTGAGAGTATAAATAAAGACTGTGCTAAATTTAATACATCACAAATTTTTTATTCCTATTTTCTTAATCATCACTTACTTGATACAACTGGGGTAAAAAGAAAGTGATATATCCAAACTTGATCGCACTACATTAATTTTTTATCCACTCTATTTTCCTGTCATTTAATTTCACAAATGAGACGAAATACTCTGAAATAAAAGCACAAATAATCGTTTCTATAGACGAACGAAAATTTAAATAAAATAAAAATCACAACACCTCAAAAACGAATAAGGAAGAAGAAGAAAAAAAAAAAGGCTGTTTCTCCGGCCTTAATTGACTTAATTCCGCGTGTTTTTCCAAACGCCCCATGACTGCATCGCCAAAACACCAGTAATGATATATCCTCTAGGTAAAACGTGTCTCTTTTTTTTCCCCCTCTTTTTATTTTTCCTTTCGTTTTTTCTTGTGGGTGGGACGGTTTGGTGGTGGTGATGATGATGGTGAGGGGGTTAGCGGAGGGGGGTTGTGAGAGAGAGTGGGGAGGTGGGGGGGGGAGCACCTTCTTGATTATCTCGAAAGACAGGCTCACCTTTGCTTCAGGTTTCTTTCGAACTCTGTGTCTTACAGGTTTCCGTTGTCCTAGTCTTCATCTTTCAGTTTGTCTATTCCATTCACGGCGATAATGAACCGATGTGTCATTTTCTGAGTGTCCCTTAGCGTATTTATATATTCATGTTTTTTTTTATAAAGTTCACATTTATTTCTTCGTGTTTTTTTTTTTTTGTATAAAGTTCACCTCCACATTTTTCTCTAAAATGTTAAAAAACTATTTTGGATTTCGAGATACCCATATATTTTTAAGCGTCTTTATTCACCTATGTTTTATCTCATCCTTAAAGAGTAATATTGAAATTTTAATTTCTCATACTTTTATATAACTTTCTTTGTCAGTTAGATGAACATCGTTTGTATTACGAGCTGTTAGTCATCCCTATTTTCCCAAAGCTGTTGTTATTACGTTAGAAATACTTATTACAGGTCATCATTGTTAATGGAGCGTCAGTGACCTGTGCTGTTGTGACGCCAGGATATAACACGCAATCGTTAACCAGACCTGTTTATAATCCATTTTGTTATTTTTTCATTATCTCGTGTATCATGATAGCATTATCCAGTTAATATGCTTTGAATTACATATTAAGGTAAATGTCTAAATTTGTAAATGCCACTGTTTTTATTGTTTATTTTTGATGATTTTCAGATATATATAACTTAAAAAATAAATCTTAAAGGCAGGGTTACTTTATAACAATAACTGAGGTATTAAGAGTCGAGTTTTCTACGGAGCGCAGTTGTAATACAAGTCATTACAGTGACCGAGGAACTTCAGCCATTTATAATAGCTCAATTTAAAATCTTATCCTTCTCGTCATCATGTCACAACATGTGAGATCATCTCTCAGCAACGCGGTGATCGAAAGAATCACTTGAGAATCGCTAAGGGATAACCCTGTGCAATACTTGCTTCTCGAATAATAATAATCATCATCATCATCATCATCATAGCCGCCGCACCTGTTGCTTCGTACGGATTCTGCTTGTCCTGTGAACAAGTGTTGTGTCTCTCGTTCTCCCCCTCTTTCTATCTCCCTATCTGTGTCTTTCTCTGTCTCTCTCTCTCTCTCTCTTTCTCCCCTTCTTGAGAAATATTTAGACCGAATACCCCGAGTGCTGTTTTGTAATTAAAACTCTTATTAATTGTTTAGAAGCATTTCCGTTCCCAGCAGCGTTTTGCTGTTTTACCTCGTAATTTACACCGCTTTTATTTTTCTCTCCTCTGCCATCGGCAGTATGGCATCGTTCTCCGAGGAGGCGAGAGATCGCCAGTCCCGACGACAGACGCACGCACAAACACACAAAGGCCAACCAACGGTGTCACAGCCGTTCGCAAACTGGCGAGGAGGAGACAGAGTCTCTCGCACCACGCGCTACAAGTTGTCTAGGGGGAAACGCAGGTAGGGGGAGGCCAGCTCTCTCTCTCTCTCTCTCTCTCTCTCTCTCTCTCTCTCTCTCTCTCTCTCTCTCTGTCCACGCATACACACACGCACACACACACACACACACACACACCTGGGGTTAGGGAGATAGAGTAGGTGTCAGATGATAGCTGGGGATGGATGGGAAGAGCAGATGGTTGTTATGAGGAATAAAGAGTCACCGAGACGGGCGGGGAGGGGGTGGGAGGTGAGGATGGTGGAGGAGGAGAAGAGGAAGTTCGAGATGGCGACAAGGGGAGATGAGGGGAGCCGAAGGAGAAAGGCAAGGAAGCAGGGAGAGAGAGAGAGAGAGAGAGAGAGAGAGAGAGAGAGAGAGAGAGAGAGAGAGAGAGATAGACAGCGACATTTGTGCGTGTGCGTTCGTGTGTGCATGTATGTGTGTGTATGTTTTTGGGTGAGTAGGTGGAAGAGTGCATGAAAGCAGTGATTTAAAGCAGACAGATTACTACCAATGGGATGGAATGTGGAATCCTAAGATGAATAGGAGCGGAGTCAGCTAGGGACATCCGAGACCTGTCTTCCAGAGACAGAAATGAATAAATAAAAGTTGGAAAAATAAAAAAAAAATGAGGGGAAAGAAGGCGGAAGATTTTATGTGGAAGAACATTCTTCAAGAAAAAAAAAAAAGAAATGAAAGTGTCCAGCAACAAAAAACAAGGTAATGTTTATTCAAAATTTATAGGTTTTTTTATGCCAGGATAATAACGAAATCCGTGTGCGAAAGTTTTTTTTTTTTTTACATCAGTTCAAGTGATAGAAACAAAAACACAAAACATTAATAATTAAAACAATAATTATCATTAGATGCAGAGACTACTATATAGGACCTCCGTGACCCTATCAAACCTGGACCCAAAGGAAACAAAAAAAAAAGACAAAAAAAAAAAAATGAGAAATATAAAGAGTTGGGTTTAACCCTAACGGAATAGACTGACCTTTCTCGTAAAGACTGGAAGCTTATGAGTTAAGGAAAACAGAAGCAGAAGAGAATTCCAAAGCTTGGCAGTAGAAGGGAAAAGTAATCACGGAACAGTGCAGTCGATGATTGGTGATTTCCATTCAGTAAATTTGGGAAGTGGTGGTTAGATGGGTGAAAAGAGACCACTGGAGTAATGGAGGAAAAATGTTTTGAGGGTAATGAAACATTGGCTGAAGTAATACCGATAGAAAACCTAGACACAGATGCAGCCTTATAGGGGGAGGTTAGCAAGACTTGTAGTAGTAGTTAGGTATAGCTCTATGATAGACAAATTGCCTCTGACAGTTATTTCATGCTACATATAGGCTGCTCCAAGAGCTAGAGACCATGCTGGCATAAGGCCAACTTAATATTCATCAGCATTGTTTCAAGGAGGGTGTCAAAAGTCAAAATATATGGGGAACATTCCTTCACTCTTAGCTTTCATACTTAAATTTCAAATTCATCTTTGGAGTCCTTTTTTTTTTTTAATGATGTATTTGTTCAACCATGTTGACATGCTTACTTCCAGAATTCTGTCTCCCTTATACGGCCCTTTCGAATTCTTGCTGCTCTCATATTTGCTAGTTTTCTTTGTTCACTTAGTGTTGAATAATTATATCATGGTTTATTGCATGACTTCTTTGCTTTAAATATAAGGCATAGTACTCTTCACATTTCGAGGTCTTACAACATTTCCTTTGGCCTTTAGCATTAAGCTTTCAAGTGTAACCTGATTCCACATCTGTGACATGTCTCAGGAAGCTAGTTTTAACATTGAATTTCTCATTAAAAAATCCGGGAATATGGCACATGCTCAGTGTAGTGATCAGACTTCCTGCTTTAAGCTGGACACTCCAGCTTGTAATTCACTGTCTCTGTCCAATGCCATCTTAAGCTAGATGTTTATGTATCTTTATTACTAAAATCCAATAAAATTAACATCCATAATTGGCAGCCTATTAAAAGTAAGCTTCTGTGTTTAATTTGTGGAGTGAGTTCCTCCAAGTTAGTATGTCTGTTTCAGCAGTAGAGAAAAAGATTTAATTTCTTCAAGTTATTTGTTTATACCGTTTGAATGTGTTTGTAATATACAGTTATTTAAAAACCTGAAAAAAAACAGTTATTATAAGTATATTTTGTTTTTATGGAAAACCATTTAAAGCAAAATACGATTGCTATAAAAGGAAATGCGAACCCATCATTTCCTCCATCTTGTTGTCCGACCTCTCTATTACTTCTTAGTGCAGTTGTGGAGTTTTTTCAAATTTTCACCTTCCATCTTGCTGTCCGACCTCTCTATTACTTCTTAGTGCAGTTGGAGTTTTTTTTATAATTTTCACCTTTAGAGCTTTCTACTTCTTCCCACTTACTTTCTGGATCAGTTTATCTTATCGTCCTACCACTCCAACTCCCTCTTTTCATTGTCCTCAGTGCTGAATGGCTGCAAGTGTCAAGTGAATAGCTTCTTAACACAAATTTCATGATCATCCTTTTGAATAAGAAAAGATTGTGTCTGTGAGGGAGTTTCTGACATGTCCTTGATTCATTCAAGCCACTTTCAAAGAGACCTCTGACCTCAAAATCATGCACTAGAATTTAAGCAATCATATGGTAAAAACCTGCTAAACTGGATGTGAAACAGAATTAGTTTCATAACTTTATATTTTATAGTGGGGACACTGCTGTTTCATCCTTAAAAGATGTTTAGTATTGTCATTAGACATGTCCTAACTGCAATGTAAGTATCATATTTAACACTGGTTGCAGATCAGTTGGGGAACTGCTTTTCCATAAGTTATTACTCTTATTTGGTACCAATTTACATAAAAATCTGTGACAATGAGAGAATAGAAGGTGAATATTCATGGTTTGTATGTCACATAACATTGTTCACATGTTTAAATAGACATGAAAATAAATATCTCCAACAAAATGAATCAGGAGACAGATAGGGAATCTGACACAGAACCCGTTGTGACTGACATTGTTATGTAGCATGTCCCAAGACATCTTCGTCAAGTAGCCCAGAATAATCCCAGATGCTATTTTGTATTAGCCAACCACAGTTGTAAACTGTGGTCAATTACTAATCTTACTTTTTTGAGACACCAAAGGCAGTGAGACAAATCATACATCGAACATGAGACAACTAAAGCAAAATTTTCCATAAAGACATTTCATATGTATTGAGTCTTGTGTGTACATAACCTTATGCAACACTTCAAGCAAGAGCTTTACCCTGCCCTTGGTGATACCAGAATACCAACACAAGAGAATGACTAGAGACCCTCAGCAGAAAAACTACTAGAAGGATGATCACAGGTATACAGATCATATACCTGATTACTCAAAAAGTATTCTTTGTGAACATGAAAGATAAAAGACCTGATTAACTCATAATTTTATTTGTGAGCAAAGTCATTGTCATTTCTAGTGAACATTCATTCTCAAATGATTTCATTTGAGTAAAATACATTCTCCATCTAAAGCACTTTAGAGCTATCTAATTTGCTTACATGGTCCCTTCATATTAATAGCTTCAGTATTGTAGACATGGAATTATTGTACTTTTATATCTCGTCATGAAAATAAATGAGACCAAAATACATGATGGAATTCAGATTACACCACCAGAAAAAATGGAACGGAGTAGAGCAGTAAATGTAAGATACTGTATTTGATTGAATTTGCCAAACTTTTACAAACAATAAATCCATTGGTTGTGGCAATACTGTGAATAAAAGTGGGTTAAGGGACCCTAACACTTAGGGTTGAAAAAGCAGTTGGCACAGACAACAATAACACTTCTCAAAGAGCATTCTATTGAGCTAATTATCATATACAGTACAATACTAATATACTATGCTATCACGATCTGAGTTAGTATTTCCAGTATAACAAGCGTGTCTTCTCTTAGTAATAATAATTTGAAAAAAAAAAAATATTAAGAAGAGTTTTGCTATTTATACTTACAAAGATCACATTAACACAGCTTCAAATAAAAATATAAATGCATTCTTGACACAACCTGTATCTTTTGTAAAGTTAAAAAGCATAAAATATAGAAATCAATAATTTAAGGCTACATTTTAAAATATTTATCTACAAAAGAATCTTATAAACACTCGTCAATAAAAATAAATTTTTGTTTAAGTACAAAAGTATATTTGAATATTAAGTATCAATTATGACTACAGTATTCCCTGCTGTGCAGTTGGTTCAAGACTTTTTCTCCAGATGTTCTTGCAGTTCTGGGAACAATTCCTTCAACAGCACTTCCAAAACAGTCTGAAAAGAAACAATTAATATTTTACTTCATGTTATGGGAGATTTTTATGCAACCGTTTTTACAAGAAAAATCACTCCTATGATGATTTGCAAACGTTACCTTGTTAAGTTCCTTAAGCTGCCTTGAAATGTTACATAATCTTATGGAGGACATGCATGACATTTGAAGTCCTCTTAATATTTGAAAAGTTTTTACACACAAAAAAAAAAAAAACTGACATCTACACCGACTCCTCCAGAGCCATCCTTTCTCCTTATTTTGATGATTTTGTATCTGGCCAAACATCATGTGAATTTCTCCCTTTGCACGGTTAATGTACTGAAACAGCAGGACTATCTAAATGATCTAAGAATGTATGCCCATGGGTCAAGAGCTCTCGACAGCATATACCATTAATACAAAAACAGATTAACATGTAAAAAGACAGTGATTTTCATATGTAAATAATATAGAGGGGAAAAACTTTCTATGACTTACGTAAAACAGATTTTTGTTCAGAGCATGATGCTGCAATGTTGTGAAGAGTTTTGTGGCTCCCCTTCTTGCATTTTGTTGGCCAACCAGAGTACAAAGGAGCACAGGCAAGTTGTTAACAAACTGTTCACGTGCTTCATATCTGCAATACGAAAAATATTAAAAACCACTGAAATACTATTGTTTCTTTCTATTGAACTACCACATTATAACTAAAAATCTTGACAAAACCTATCATTTTTTTATAAGACTTGAGCACACCACAGTGTCTACGTCAGAATATAAGTCCATGCTGATGCAATTATATGAATGGGATCCCAAAATACTGATCATAGTACACACCTTGTTCTAAGTTTGTCATCTTCTGTTCGAGGCTGCTCACTTGTGGAAATTTCTTCATTTACTGGCCAAAGATTGTCTTTCACAGTGTGAATATAATACAACACCATCGATTCACTTAGCATGTTCGATACGGTTTCACGGATATGTCTGGGGGAATAAATGTCATTTTTGGTTAAAAGCATCATATCTACAATCATATGCTTTTTCAGCTCCTCTTGAAACAAACACTAACTTATTTCTTGAGATTTCCTAATATAAATGGATCACACATAGTTACAAAGGAAAGGATAAAGAACTTTAAAGTTAAACCAAACTTTTTTTCCATATACAGTTGCAGATAAGCTCAGTGGGCTGTTTGTTTCATCTGAACTTTTTTAAATATGCAGTTTTAGAAAACTATCAGCATCTCACAGCATACAAAATTCAGTTGTAACATTTAAATCACTGCTAACTGTAGTTAGGAATGATTTTAATACTAAATTATTATTTAGGTCACAAATGTGTGATAATAGTAATCTTATTTATTTATTTATTCATTTATTTATTTATTTTTTTTTTGGTCTATCACAGTTGTCCTATTCGACTGGGTGGTTTTCATAGTGTGGGGTTCTAGGTTGCATCCTACCTCCTTAGGAGTCCATCACTTTTCTATGTGCGCTGTTTCTAGTAGCACTCTCTTCATAAGTCCTTGAGCTACTTCAGCATCTAGTTTTTCCAGATTCTGTTTCAGGGATCTTGGGATTATGCCTAGTGTTCCTGTGATTATGGTTACATTTTCTATTGGCATATCCCATATCCTCCTTATTTCTGTTTTCAGGTCTTGATACTTATCAATTTTTTTCTTTCTTTCTCATTTACTCTGGTGTCCCATGGTATTGCGACATCAATGAGTGACACTTTCTTCTTAACTTTGTCAATCAACGTCACGTCTGGTCTATCGGCACGGATCACCCTATCTATTCTGATACCATAGTCCCAGAGGATCTTTCCATCAGGTTGGTGTTCGTACCACTTATTACTGCAAGCTAGCTAGTGTATCTTGCACAGGCTTCAGTGGAGGGCTTCTGTTACTGAATCATGCCTCTTTTTGTACTTGTTCTGTGCAAGTGCCGGGCATTCGCTTTCTATGTGGTTTATGGTCTCTTCTTTCATATTGCACTTCCTGCATATGGGTGAGATGTTATTTCCATCTATTATTCTTTGAACATGTCTGGTTCTTAGGGCCTGATCTTGTGCTGCTGTTAGCATTCCTTCTGTTCCCTTCTTGAGTTCTTCCCTCTGTAGCCATTGCCATGTTTCATCGCTGGCCAGTTCTTTAGTCTGTCCCATGTACTGTCTGTGCATTGGTTTGTTGTGCCATTCCTCTGTTCTGTTTTTCATTCTCCTGTCTGTATATTTCTGGATCTTCGTCTACTTTTATCAGTCATTCTTCCCATGCACTCCTTAGCCACTTGTCTTCACTGGTTTTTAGATATTGCCCCAGTGCTCTGCTCTCAATGTTGATGCAGTCCTTCATGCTTAGTAGCCCTCTCCCCCTTTCCTTTTGTGTTAAGTATAGTCTGTCTGTATTTGCTCTTGGGTGTAGTGCTTTGTGTGTTGTCACGTGTTTCCTAGTTTTCTGGTCTTATTATTTTATTATTATGAAGCACTTTCAAAAGGTCACTGAGTAATATTTCAAGAATTTCACAGGCTTGTCTGAAGATTTTTCTTAAATGAGATGGAAACACTAGAAATGGGTAAAGTTGGGGAAGTCTGACAGCTATGTGTGATTATCCCAAATGGAATAGTAATGCAGATGGAGGCCCTATATTGTCTTGTGCCATGCACAAGACAATATAGGGGTAGCCAACCCTTTTGATGTTTATATACTCTAGTACAGGGACAGCCAACCTTTTGGTGATCGGGATCTACTTCTGCTAGAGTTTCCATACGCAAATCGGCTAGACTTGTTTATGCCGTCATCAACTAAAAAAATAAGTCTACTACAGGAACAGACATAGTAGTAAAATAATACTGAAAAAATATTCAATAAGTTTAAGGCTATATTGAATAATAGACACAGTAGTACAGTAATAGACTGAAAAAATGTTCACTTAGGTGATGGATATATTTAAAATTAGAATAGCAAAACAGAAAATTACATTACTAATAAGATGACTGACATTGTAGGTGGATACTGCTATCTGTAAACAAACATCCAAGTGGTCATCTGTCATTGTTGAGTATTGTTTGGTCATTGTGTGTTTCATATGTGAGAATGCTGATTCACATAGGTATGTAGATCCAAAAAAGCAGTTACTTTAGGTACAAAGCACATTTTCTGATATTGGGATATTTTTCTTCATTGAGAAGGTTCCAGAAACTTCCCTCTGCTGCCATGGATTTTATTTGAATGTCATTTTGAAGTTTAAGAAGCTCATTCCCTACTTCAGATACAGCCATGTGAAACCTTGATGCCATTATACATACAATTTCTTCAATATTTGTATCTTTACCAAATGGAAAACACATGTGTGTTGCACCAGGTTCTATTGCCACTATATCTTGAAAACTGTCAAAATCTGAAGCTACATTTGTCACTTGTTCAATATATCGAGCACTATAAAACTGGTTACGGTCTTTTCTCTGATTTTCTAGTTCAGATTCCGTATTTCTGAAGCTTCGTAGCTGAAATTTTTGCAGCTGAAGAGGACAACAGCTTTAGTTTCTGTGTGAAAGCTGTCGCAGCACTAATCATGTCTACTATAGATTTTTCTTTTCCTTGAAGATCTAAGTTTAGTTCATTAAGCATAGCAGCAAAGTCGACTAAAAAAGCTAACAGCCATACTTTGTTTTCTAACTGCATGAGAACAGAAGATTGGCTTCTTGAGGCCAAAAAATCTTATTTCTGACAGCAGATCTCTAAATCTCTGAAGGAATTTTCCTCTACTTGACCACCTGACATCAGTATGCAACAAAAGGTCTGCGTGTTCAGCCTCATGCACTTCCAATTATTCAGCTCAGAACAGTTGTCTCTAAAGACTCTTGGCTCAAACTAAATTCACAACTTTAAAGGCAATATCCATAACTTCTTTCATATTCAACATTTTGCCATGAAGTACTTCTTGATGAATAATACAATTATAACCGAAAACATCATCACGCCTGCAGAGAGCAATGAATCCAGACATGGCCAGCCATTGCAGGTGCCCCATCAGTTGTTATTCATGCAAGTTTACTCAGAGATAATTGTCTTCGTTGAACAATCTCACTGAAAGTCTGAAATATGTCTTCACCTCTAGTTTTACCTCTTAATGGTAGGATTTTCAGCAGTTCCACTTTGGTTCTCATGTCTTTAAATACCATCCGAATGAAGATGCATATCTGTGATTTATCAACCACATCAGTAAATTCATCAGATTGTAATGAAAAATACACACACTCATGTATTTCTTTATCCAGCTGTTCACTCAACTCCTCAGCCGTACATTCACAGCGCCTCATAACAGTTTTTCTTGACAGCTGAAGATCCTTGGTGGAAGAAACGAAATGCCGCTTTGATTATTTCTCCATCTTGAAATGCCAAGATGCAATGGTAGCTGTCTCTGATTTAGATCTGGCACTGGTTAAAATATTTTGTGTTGAAGAAAACTGTGATTTCAGTTCATTAACCTTCCTCTTTCTTAACTCACTTTTTGGTGGATAGTCAGTATCACACTTCTTGTGACAACTGTTGAAAATGTCTTTCAAGATTTCCTTTCTTTGTTAGAGTCAGAGATGTATAACATATCAGGCACACACACCTGTTCTTGGTAAAGAAATAGTCTTCCTCCCATTCACTGCCGTTAAAAAAAATAAAACGTGTATGATTAGCACTTTTTTCCACAGTAATTATGTAAATAAGAGTCTATTAATCATGTAACAGAAAAATAATGTTCACCAATGTACTTTTCTACTACTCTATTCATTATTTGCCATTAAGAAAATAAAACTTATGAGTAGCCCTTCAGTCCACACTATTGTGCAAATAAGAGTCTATTAATTATGTAACAGGAAAATATTGTTCACTACTGTACTTTTCTACTATTCTATTCACTCAGTACCATTGAAAAAACAAATTAAAACATGAATATGAGTAGACTTTAGTCCAGTCCACACCACTTATGTAAGTAAGAGCCTATTAATTAGGCAACAGTGAAATTGTTCACCACTGTTCTATTCACTCAATGGCAGTGAGAAGTGTTGCTAAGGTAGTGCCAATAATTTTCATTAATCATGACTTTTGCAGTTCCAGTGAAACAAATATTTCTTATTCAGATTACAGCAGAGAACTGAAGCAGAGTGCAGACCTGTTCATCACTGAACACTCATAGCTCATACGGTACCAATTTCGAACGGACGAATATGGTTTCTGTCAGGTTCCGTCCTGTACAGAACTTGGGAGGCCCTGTATGATTTGTATTTATTATTATGAATTTTTTTGCTTCAGATATTTCCATGAAGATTATTTATTCATACTATACCATTATAACATAAAATAATTCTTATATACTGAAGATAATTTTTTCTGTTACAATCATAAATAATTTAAAATAATGCTGCCAAGTCATGTGATCAACTTGAGAAGGGCTTGCGATCGACCAGTCGATCGCATTGACTGGTCAGCCACCCCTGCTCTAGTATATACTAATAGTAAAAGTAAAAACCTAATTACTGGTAGTGTGCACATGGCTAAGTTTGTGGGGATTTTTTAATGTACTTATAATGGATGTCTACCAATTAAAATATACCAAATTAAAAGACATTCATATTTTTCCTAACTTACGAACCTTCATTTTCATATATGGAGCACTCCATGCTTACTTTAGCTTGATACCCACCTCTTCTGCCATTGTCTTCGTAGCCGAACTTGTGTTTGTACACTTTCAGATTAATCTCTCTAGTTTTGCATTCATATTAGTTTCCTTCTATTCTGTGTGATTGGAAGGTAGTACTCCCAGTTCCTAGCCTGACCCTGTTTACTGTTTTTAGTGTTGATATCTTCAATTCTGTGGTGATTATTGCATTTGTTGAGAGTCAGGCTTGCGTTTTCGTTCCTGAGTGCAAGACAAAGGAGTGAAGGAGAGAGTGTCTCCCACATGCGTTCTTCCTCTCGAAATACGTGACAGTTTACAGTGTGCATTAGCGTTGTTTTCTTTGTAAGGGGGGATTCTATCCCAAGTTTTTCACAATGTAATTAAACATTTTTGTGTTGTTCTGTGAGATCTTTCCAGGTTCAGGGAAAGTGCTTCTTCAGTACCCACATGATTGCACTTGAGCCTGTCTTTTTTTTTCCCCCACACCCGAGTGTTAGTGAGCTTTCTCTTTCTTCCCGCGATGATGGAAGAGAAAGGGAAACCAATCCCAAATTTTTCATAATATAATTACAAAGATTTTTGTTTAGTTCTGTGAGATTTATCCAGGTTCTGTACAGTAGAGGTGCCTGATATGTTTGAAATTTAAGACAGTATTCCAGATGCAGGAGCACAGATTTTTTTAATACACGATAGTCTACCATTAAAGTGCTTAACCAGTTTTATCCTAAACAGACATTTTAATAAGAACAAAGTTCAAAAATATAAACTGCAAACATTAATAAAACTTACTTGTTAATAGTCTTTCCATAAGTGATTTGGACAAAGGAAATTAAGGTTTTCCTGAGCCATTTACTCACACCTCGTAGCTCACACAGTTCTTCCAGAAACGAAAACAGAGGCTCTGCAACAGAATCACGACCACCCTCACCCCCAACACCACCATCACCTGATGCCTCACCCCCATCTATTATCAGACCAAGTTCCTCTTCATCACTATCGCTTTTTCCATCTCCTCTAAAATAACAAAAGGAGCTTAATTTTCATATTTTTCAACCTGGAGCTGCTATAGAAAAATTAAGAGAAATTTTACTTTGCAAGTAAACTCATTTGAAACTACAGTCATCCAAATGATGCATATATACAACATTTTGACTACAGTTTAACCATATAAACAGTCCCAAACATTACATATAATCAGTCAGTGCAATTTTATATCTTCTGTAAAAACTAAGCATCATGTAAAAATCTGAAATAAACTAATACTACAAGTTTTTTTCATTCTTGACATAGCTATTTCATATACATTTCAGTTACTTAAAGAATACACTGTTGTTAAACAACAGTTATCACATGGACTAATTACCCCCTAAACAGAGTTGAAAAGGAAAATTTTGATTTTTTACGCTGGATTTCAGCTTGTTTTAGATGCTCAGGAGAGGGAGACAAAAATGCGTAGATAAGCTCAGACCCTGAGAGTTTCTCATCAGCCAAAACTGCATCAAAGTAGTTTTGTGCCACACCTCGCACTTTTTCTAGATGAGCCTTATCAGCTACTTTACCAAATAAAATTTTATTTGGCACTGTTGGTAATTCTACAGCTTTCATCCATGGAGCAATCTGGCTGAAATAAAAGGAAAAACATCAATTAATCACTATGCAATTGTCTGGATTGTTTGATATTTTTTTGACGATTCCTATTTTTACACTGCAGAAATGACCTCTGTATTGTGACATTTCTATATGTCCTCATCAACATTTTTGTCTCTTTTTTTTTTTACCCTTATTGAATTAGACATGTAATGAGCTCAGTCACTTTTACAGTTGCTGAACAACACAGCCCCTTGTCACCTTCTAACTGATAATGTAACATTCCCACCACACTTGAACTTTCATTTTTTTTTTTTTTTTTACACTGCAAAACATTATAAATCTGCAGAAGTGAGTCAGTGATAGACAAAATCATTAACTCCTCTTACCAAAGCTTCCTGTGCACATCTACAAGCTGTGAAAGCTTCCTGACAACAACCCAGCCATGTGCGGGAATTGAACTGGCACCTGTAGAATCTAAGCTTTCTAAGGATGAGCTTAGCGATGAAGAGGATGACGATGCAAGAACTGAAGATGATGAAATATCTTGGCAAGCTGATGTTTTTACTTCCTCAGTGTTTAAATGTACCAAAACCACAAGATGAGGAATGTCTTTCTCATCCACTAACTGAAAAGTGAAATTTGAAATTAATTACATACATGAAACAAATTAGGAACAATTAAACTACTACATATTCAGCTCTTTGGGAGCAACCTTAAGTAGTACACAATTAAAACAATTAAACTACTACATATTCAGCTCTTTAGGAACAACCTAAAGTAGTACACAGTTTAAAGGAAGCTTCCCTTTACTGCTAATTTACACTACTAAAAATGTTGATAAAAATGGTGATAAAATGGCTTGATAAAAATGTCCTGCCACTTACCTGAACACTCTGAACGCTAACACGCCAATTTCCGATATTGTCGCTCCAGAGGGCTGTTCTTTCCACATGTGTCTCCAACATTTTATGGTCACTACGGAGCTGGCTGATTTCTCCTTCCAAGTGGGTGATAACCTTGCTATCAACCTTGCCACTCTGCCTCAGTGCTTGCATTGCCTAAAAAACATACCTTTATCACATACAGTACACTGAATTAAATCTACATCTACTTGGAAATGTGCTACTACTGTATTTCTGGAACAGTGTGAAACATGTAATAAAACAGCCAAATACTACCCAATTAGTGTATCTATTGTATTCATCACTACTTATACAATATAAAAAGGACCAATAACTTATATGTAACACAGTTTTTACAAATACAGCAATGATCTTATTCTGAAGTAAGCCCTCCTAAGGATGGACACATACGAAACTAACCAAGAGTTTGTTTGTCAATCTTTCTTGGAGATGAGCTAACTTGTTCCTTGCATAAGTAGAGTGATCAGATAGTTGCATTTGTACTTGCTCTATTGATTCTGTGCTACCTCCATCTGAGCTTCCTGGTCCACCTTCCTCTGCAATACACGTATGCCAACTTGTATGTGATAAGGATACATCTCTTTCACCTAATAGTTTTAAACTTTTAACCCACACAGATCTCTAAGGACAGAAATTTGATCTAATCCGTTCTGAAATGGTACAGTGATTTCCAAGCCAGACATCTAGTTTGCTGGATAAACTTCTCTGTGACATTACTGTATATCCCTGTCATTTATAACAGCACTTGAGCACAAAATAGCTGCAAGAAAACTAAGTATAAACATAATTAAGCAAAATACATAAAGTCATGCATTGGGTTATTTTAGTTAAGATGATGATGATTATTTTGTAAGCATTAGCTTCTCTAGCAAAATGGCTTCCAATAAAACACTGACCTCCTGTTGGACTGTTTCTGAAAGCTTTTTGAGTTAAAGTAATGAAGTAACCAGGGCTTATCAGGTCAATGGATAACCAATAGTAAATTGTGTTTACAAATAATGGTCCTCCAGTTAGCTGGATCTCTTCTCTGGCATTCAAGAGTTCTAAGTAACCAACCAAATTTTTCCTTTTCATTTTTATCCATACGTAAATCTCAACTATAACGTTAACTTAGAGTATGGTATAATAATAATGGGTCTGGTCAGGGCTAACATGGGTGACCATCAAGAAATGCCAGATGCCACCAGCATATAATCCCTAATAGAGATTCTCTTGAACTATGCAGTACCGAGTGTGGCACAGTTGAGTAGCACCATGCCTGCTCTTATCCAAGTCAGTTTTACCATGAAATAACTAGATGGGAAAAGATTTAAGGCAGTAGATGAAAGAAAAAGGTAAACAGTAATGTCGAAAAGGGAAAAGGGACATTGCAAAAGACCCCTAATACAATCCATAGTGCGCTGCACAAATTACAGTGTAGGAGGTAATTAAGCAAACTATGCAAACTGAGTGTAAATTGGGTTGATCATCACACAGTACTATACAAGTGTAATTAATATTTTGTAACCTGACTTGAATGATGAATTGCCACTACAGAGGAATGAAAAAGATAAAGCAACTGGAGAATATGCAAAGCATCAAGTATAATTGGAGTTGTTAATTGTGCCATAAACCAAACAGTGCCAATACATGTCAGTTAATTGTACTAACAACAAATTATTAACGAATGCACTTCAAAAAAATCATATTCAATAATGTTTGTTTGAGAATTCAATCATAATTATATGTTCTACTGACCTACACATTCTGTCATGAAGTCCACACCCTGTAAAGATGCTTGGTGAAGCATAGCATGGTAGGTAGTTGAAACAAGAAATCCAGTGTAGTGCCTCTCTTCTAAGGTGCGTTCAACTTCCTCGCCAATTTCATATAGCACTTCAGGTCCTCTGTTACCCAACAAAAAGGCCTCTACTCCACGCAGTGTAGGCTGAAAAAGAGTGTGTTTATAGTGTCTAAGTACTGCTAGTTAGCATGAAAGTATTTCTCCAGTATAATCATATTTTTCACTTTCCAAAATACAACCTATATATTTCAGTTCTCACAGCACACAAACCAATGGATTAAAATTCCTTTTATATGCTACACTAAGTTAACCATCACTTATTCCTGTGGTTGAAAGATATCCTGCATCAGCAATGTAAAAATTTTAAGTGTCATGCAGATCAGTGCTGTAAGTCAGTTACATTCAAGTGATAAAACTATCCAAATAGGCCTTCCTCTAATATCATCAGTATTTACAGCTGAATTAACAGCCATACAATTGGCTCTCAAGATTATAACAAAAAAAGGAATTCCTTCAACACTCATATTGAGCGACTCAAGAAGTGCAATTGAAGCAATAGGATCATTTAAATCAAATAATCACCTTGTCCAAAATATCCAACGGGAAATACATCAGTTAATTACAAACAGCCTTCAATTCAAATTTGTTGGATCCCAGCCCATGTAGGCATTGAGGGTAATGAGAAAGCAGATAAAGCTGCTAAATTGGCTTGTACAATCCCCCCCAATTACTACGAAAGCCCCCATATCAGACTGGCTAGCATCAGTTAAACCCTTAATTTATAGGGATTGGCAAAATGATTGGACAAATATACCCCCTCAAAACAAACTAAAACAAATTAAGAACGAAGTTAAAAGTGGCATTCTTCTACCCAAAAGCAAAGAATTAATGAGGTTATTTTAACAAGACTCAGAATAGGACACTCCAGACTCACACATGGTCATCTGATGTCAACTCCGCACACAAACCCAATAACTTGTGAAAAATGTAACATCCCAATAACAATCAAACATATCTTGATTGACTGTCCCAGATGGCATCATGAAAGAAATACTTATTTACAAAATAAATCAATAAAGGATGTTCTAGCAGGTAATAATTTTTCAATTAATAATATTCTCTTCTTAAACAAAATTAAATTGATAAGTAAAATATAATCTTCCCCCTTTTTTCCCTCCTTTTTTTTCTCTTTCCCTCTTGATTTTTTAAAAATTTTTTATTCCCCCTTTTTTTTTATTATTTATTTATTTATTTAACTACTTAATTTTTTATGTACTCTTTTCCCCCCCTCTTTTTCTCAGCCCGAGAAGAACCCTAAAAGAGTTCAGAGGTCTGGTTAAACAAATCATTTATAACTAACTAACTACCCACACACAATAGATTCTATATGTATAATGCATCATTATCACTTCAGCTCAAACCACTATTTTTATTAACTTCCTCACTTAGCAGAAGTGTAGGTCTTGCATTTATTTCATGTAACTAGCATTCATAAAGCTCTACTTTTCACCAGATTAACTGAGGGTCTTTGAATAAAAAAGTGTTACCTAAGAAATAACTGCTACTTTTGATTTGAAGTTTTGTAGCCTGAACTGGCCATATTATTACAGCCAGTCAGAGCTCTAACACCAAACTCTGCCCGGGCAGACTGTGCAGCTACTTTATTCTTTCAGTCAAAGGTTAAGATATTCTTACACCTTGTATCTAATTCGGTGTCCAGGACTAACCTGATTTCCTCATTGGAATCATGGATAATGTCCCTGATATACTGATGTTCTGTAGCAATGACATCTTTGATACTGCTCATAATTTCCTTGCGGAAGTCGGCAAATGCAACAAATGGTATTTCCCTATTAGGGGAGCTTGCGCAATCTGATTGCGCTTGGCAGCCGTACTGCGACTGCCCAGCAACCAAAAAATCGAAGTCCTGAGTGAATTAACCCTTTAACGCCGAAGCCCTGTTTACAAAAATGTCTCCCGTATGCTGGCAGCGTTTGGTGAGTTAGCCTCATGTGGCGGAAAAAAGTTTTTTCAAAAAATCACAGCACGCTTAGTTTTTAAGATTAAGAGTTTATTTTTGGCTCATTTTTTTGTCATTGCCTGAAGTTTAGTATGCAACCATCAGAAATGAAAAAAATATCATTATCATATATAAATATTGGAATATATGACAGCGAAAAAAAACTCGTATATAATTGTATACAAATCGCGCTGTAAGCAAAATGGTTAAAGCTCACGAGTTAATTTTTTTTAGTTGTATTGTACACTAAATTGCGATGATTTTGGTATATAACAAATTTTAAAACGATCAAAGCAACACAGAGAAAATATTATCACAAAATGACGCATGAATTCGTAATGTGCGGACGTAAAAATGTTTTTTCAAAAATTCACCATAAATCGAAATATTGTGCTAGAGACTTCCTGTTTGTTGTAAAATGAAGCTAATTGATTGAATATTACTAGACTGTAAGTGTTTTAGCTTACAATTGCAGTTTTCAACCATTTCGGTCGAGTTAAAGTTGACCGAAAGTCGAATTTTTTCTATTTATTGTGATTTATATGGAAATATTTCAAAACTGATAAAAGCTACAACCATGAGTTATTTTTTGTTGTATTGTACATGAAATTGCGCACATTTTCATATATAAAAATTTATGTAACGACTAATATAAAGCGGTGCAAATATTACGACAACGAGACGAAAGAATTTCCGAGATGTTCGTTGGCCGAGTTACCACAGCAGAGCGTAAGGAAAATGTTTTTTTAAAAATTCACCATAAATCGACATATTGTGCTAGAGACTTCCAATTTATTGCAAAATGAAGTCAAACGATTGAATATTACTAGAATGTAAGAGTTTTAGCTTACAATTGCATTTTTTTACCATTTCGGTCGAGTTAAAGTTGACCGAAGGTTGAAATTTTGGCAGTTATCGTGATTTATGTGAAAATATTTCAAAACTGATAAAAGCTACAACCATGAGCTATTTTCTGTTGTATTCTACATGAAATTGCGCACATTTTCATATAAAAAAGTTTATGTAACGAATAATGTAAAACGATGCAAACATTACGACAACATGACGAAAGAATTTCTGAGATGTTCGGCGAGTTGTCCTGCAAGAGCGTAAGGAAAAAATTTTTTTTTCAGAAATTCACCATAAATCGAAAGATTGTGCTAGCGACTTCCAGTTTGTTGCAAAATGAAGGTACATGATTGAATATTACTAGAATGTAAGAGTTTTAGCTTATAATTGCGTTTTTACCATTTCGGTCGAGTTAAAGTTGATGTCCAAGCTTGAAATTTTGGCAGTTATCGTGATTTATATGAAAATATTTCAAAACTGATAAAAGCTACAACCATGAGTTATTTTCTGTTGTATTCTACATGAAATTGTGCACATTTCCATATATAAAACTTTATGTAACGACTAATATAAAACAGTGCAAACATTACGACAACGTGTTTAAAGAATTTCTGGCGCGGACGTAAGGAAAAAGTTTTTTCAAAAATTCACCATAAATCGAAATATTGTGCTAGCGACTTCCAATTGGTTGCAAAATGAAGGTAAATGATTGAATATTACTAGATCGTAAGAGTTTTAGTTTAAAATTGCAGTTTTTGACCATTTCGGTCGAGTCAAAGTTGACCGAAGGTTGAAATTTTGGCATTTATTGTGGTTTATATGAAAATATTTCCAAACTGATAAAAGCAACAACCATGGGTTGTATTTTGCTGTATTGTACATGAAATTGCACACATTTTCATATATAAAACTTTATGTAACGGCTAATATAGAACAGTGCAAAAATTACGACAAAATGACGACAGAATTTATGAAATTTTCGGCTGAGTTACCGCCAGTGCGTAAGAAAAAGTTTTTCAAAAATTCACCATAAATCGAAATATTGTATTGTGCTAGAGACTTCCAATTTGTTGCAAAAAATGAAGGTACATGATTGAATATTACTAGAATGTAAGAGTTTTAGCTTACAATTGTGTTTTTCGACCATTTCGGTTGAGTCAAAGTTGACCGAAGGTTGAAATTTTTTGTAGTTGACGTGACATTCATAATCCACTCGGCACCCAACAGACAATTTTAGTCGACGTATGATATGTCCTATAGGCGTTTAAGGGTTAATATACCCCTCAGAAGATACAGACACTTCAGTCGGGGTTAGGTGGATCCTATGAAGATCAGTATCTGATAGCTGCATGGGAGATATATTTCCTTTTGAGGTATCTCTCTCATGTACAGCTGAAAGCTGTGTCCCTGGTCCTTCCAGGTTCAGCTGGGCAGTTTCAGTGGTAATATCCACTTGATGTCTTATAGAGGGGACATCTCCCCCCCAAGTAAAGACTCCTCTTCTCCATCAGCGGAGTTGACCTGGGAGGTACAAGGAACTGGTGCTTTCCAGTTTTGGCTCAAACATAGGCTCTGCTTGGAATTGGAGGGAAATTTACTCTGCCAGAGTTTTGCCGGAAAGATGTATTATCCTTCCTTACCCCACTGAAACCTAGGACCAAATGAGACAGCTTAAATCGAGCTGTTTCATTCTTAAAACTTGTTGCCAAGAGCATGTTACAAATCTCACACATGCCTGACGACCAACCATATTCCCCTTGATTTCTACAAAGGCTATGTTCATGGCAGGTGGTATGGGCCGTACCCACTGGTGAAAAGTGAACTGAGCAATTTGCTGGGGCACACTTAATCTGTGGATCTTGCATAATAGTGGTCTTGTAGTGATGTAAGGAACAATTTTATCAGAAACTACTTGGTACTAACCATCTACAGATCATACACTCAGCACTACAGGCTAACCTGATGACAAGTGTGTAGCTGTAATATAATGTCATGAAAATGATTTATTCTCACAAAATGTTAGACGTGCTAAATATTTGTATTAATTTAAACACAACTAACAAATTAGGTCACAAGTATGTAGCCATACTGCTGTATACTGTTAGCCCTGATACTCACAGGTTTTTACTTCTAAGATAGTAGCTGTATTAAATTACATAAATCATTATACAAGTCTTGCTTTAAAAGTAAATTCTTGAATGGTACGTCACTCAAGCCCACTGGATATTGTAAATCTAATTTATTTACCAGGCCTAGGCTATTCACAAGTCACATTTAAGAATGTAGGCTACATAAGAAAGTACTGCAATAAAATATTTTTGCCAAAATATTTTCAATAAGCTAGGTACATAAATTAAGTATAATTTCAATGCCAGTTATATGAAAAATGTAAAAATTTTTATGATCACATACGCAAACAGACATCATACAGTAAACGTTTTCCTAAAGAAGCCGCTATCAGTGGAACAATACCTGTTAAAAGTAGTTCTGTGAAGGAAAACCTCGTATAATCTGATACAAGTTCTCTGATATTAATAATAATAGGGAACATTATTACAAAAGCTATTCAGTTCGGTAATTAAGTACTACAGTAAAATTAACCAACAGGTTTACTTAATACCAAGGTTTGGAAGTTGAGCACTGTCAAATGCCGGTTACTGCTATGCGTGAGTCACCAGACGCTACCATTGGCGGTAGCGCACATGAGCAGTTAGGCTACTTTTTAATCAAAACAAAATTGAAGTATCCTAGCATATTTACTAAGTAGCCCATGATAACTACTGTATTATCATACAAGATCATAAACAAATGATCTTCAGGAACAACACTTTTTTAAAAATTATTACTTCAATATAATTAAACATTGTTGTTTGTCGGCTAACTAAGAGTGCACAGTAATATAATTAAACATTGTTTGTTGGCTAACTACCAGTGCACTGTAACAATCAAACCAAACCTAATTCTCACCTTGTGGAAAACCAAACGTCACTGTCTGCGCTGGTTTCCAGCTTTCATGAATTAAGCTACCAGCTAATAAATTTCTTAAAACTAAAGTTTTCACTAGAACTTAAGCTATGTACAGTACTGTATTTGACTTTCTTCTAAGTTTGGTACTTCCATGATGACCAAAACTTGGAGCCTGTAGTCTGTAACAAATAAAACAACGTGTATATAACCCAAGACCAGAGAGTAACGAGTATTTGGTCTCGTGCAGGGTATGTGGTTGCCACAATAGTGGATGATGTACAATGCGCTGTTGCCATTTTCTGCAGGTTAAGATTAGGAATTGAATCTAGGTAGTTGCTGTAGACAAGAGAGAGTCCTCTTGCCTTGAGTTCTATACTCTATCAGTGTCAATGTGCACTATATACAGTACTGGCTGAGACCAACTAAAAGAGAAATCTTTGAAATTGGTTGGTCTGTCTTAAGGAGCCTCTATATGGACCCATGAAATTAACTCCTTTGAGGACGAACAGCGGCTATGCTATAAAAAATAATACTTAGTAACTTTAGTGTAAATAAAATATATACTGTATATTAACTTTATATAAAAAATAATAAAACACCACAATCTCTACATGAATAACTTCAAACAGAACATATATGAAATAGAGAATTCAAAACTCTTGCATTTTTAACTTCATGTAACATATAATGCTTACCAAACAGGAAGTTAGTCTCACAAGAATAATTTGAAAAACTGAAAAATTGCAATACTGTATAAAGCTGTAGCTTACTGTAATACCTTATCAACTTTAACGGGAGGAGGGTGAGGACTCAGGTACGTGTAGTAAATTTCTGTCCCTAGCTGATGATGAAGTTTCTTATCAGAATGCCTGATCTCTTGAACAGCTGACCAGAAACTTAGGAGTGCTCCTTGGCCAATTTCATCGAGGTAGATGGAAAAATATCTCCGTGCAAAGGCAGACTCAAGGAGAGCTTGGAACATCAGAATCTAAAAGAAAAGCACTTTGCTTATATATTACCTATGTACAGTGTATACAGTACAGTACAGTACTTGGAAAGTAACATCACACAACAGTTACCTCAGCATCAACATCTTCCCACAAAATAATTCTTTCAATATTAGCATATTACTCAAAAGGTACAATAAAACATCCACTGAAAATTCATGTCTGAAACTTCACTGAAAAGATGTTTCTGTTAAAGCAGGCATAATGTGTCCAAAGTATATCATGAATAAAATACTAACTTGTTAAGCAATACTTTACTGCTTAGACTTGTACTTAAAACATTTTTAAATAGATAAAAAACAAGACACTAATTAACCAAGATACAATTCTAAAGCAAAATTGGATGCAACTGAACCCGGAAGATATCGTACGACTGTCGGGAGACTGAAACTGAAGTTTTAAATTACAAAATATACAACTTAATTCATTGAATAAAATGTTACTTGAATTCACTGGTTAATCCAAGACATCCAAGTACATTACATATCACTTTAATACAATTACACTAAGCAAACTGACCATACGTTATGTTGGTCACTAAACAGTACCATACAAGTCTACTTAATATTTTGTAAAATGGCAAAATGAATTATTACTACCATGCTTACATTAAATAAAATTAGTACTTTAAGTTCAAAAGCCACCCTGTACTAAATGTATATTTAGACAAGATTTGTACAAAGATCAAAATTTATTTCCCAAAACTGACTTGTACAGTATAACAGTGCTTTCAACATACAGTATATCCTTAACTAATATGACAATTTTTTCAATATTATAGTCTCATGATTTTAAGTAAAAGTAGCCTTATGGCAGATGAAAACATACCAGAACAATGAGGTACAGTATTTACCTTTCTCCCTGGCAAATTCTGCAATGAATGGCTAAATGCATCAGCTTGCTCATCCATGATATTTGATGCATTCATACAATGTCTAGGTGAAGTACCTTCTGATGAAGTCTTTCCACTATTCAGCACATTTATTCGGCGCTCACACTGTGCTTTAGCATATGTTAGCTGGTTAATGTACCGTGTGAGGTTACGAGCCTGTAAATATGGTGAGTTTTCTTAGTGAATATAACAGCTTATTACCTGGTCTAACCCTTAATAACAAACTTACCATAGCCCATAGGTACAGGTATTTCTCGATTTACGAGGTTTCACTTTACGATAAATCGAGTTTCAAAGTTACGAAGCAATACTGATACGACAATACTGAAAATATTTTAAATTTCACACACGACGGGCATAGGCAGCAGCATACGATAGCATCATGGCGTTAAATGTTTATGATACAATAATTCATATTTTATGTTTATGATACAGTAATTCATATTTCATCAAAGGATATGTATGTACAGTACTGAGAGAGAGAGAGAGAGAGAGAGAGAGAGAGAGAGAGAGAGAGAGAGAGAGAGAGAGAGAGAGAGAGAGAGAGAGAGAGAGAGAGAGAGAGCTGGGGCATGTTTACATTAAAGCCTAATACAGTAACACAAACACACACATTATTTTGTTTATATTTTATGCGATAGTATTCACATTTATATTTTGACTGCATTTACTCATTTTTTGTTTTATATACCAAATTATAAATGCAATGAAGTTCGTAGGGTACGTAAGTATGACACACTCAGTTCCATGCCGTTGGTGAACTTGATACAGCCTGTTGGGCTTTGTCTTGCCTACATTTGAAATAAGCACTTTAAATATTTTTATAGTGATTAAAGATGAAATATTCACATTTACTGTTATGGGAGCTAATCATACTTAGGATAAACTAAATTTGTAATAAAAATGGTACAGTAAATCAAGCAAAGTAAAAAAAAAAAAACTAACATGTACTTACGTATGCACACACTCATTCGAAGGCATCGAGAACTTCTTGGAGTTTTCTTAATTTTATGTTTGTCATTCATTTTTCATTACAGGATATGTACAGTACTGAGAGAGAGAGAGAGAGAGAGAGAGAGAGAGAGAGAGAGAGAGAGAGAGAGAGAGAGAGAGAGAGAGAGAGACTGACTTTACATTGTTAAACGAATCGGAGGGAAACAAGTGTCTTGTGATTGTGATGGATTTTACTGATTTTACTAGTGAATACTGTATCTAAATCATTCATTGATAATTCCAATATATAACAATGAAATCTGCATAGCATCTGTAACAAACATAAAACACTTGAAGCAATGTATGTTGTAGATAGTGTTATCTTGAATGGACAGATGATCGCAAACCTGGTCATGATTTATGAACTCTGCCATAATCCTCAAAGTATGAGAATTTCATAGGATTTCATGAAACTGGACATACTCAAGAAAAATATCGAGATTGTAATATAACAACAGAAATGAAGTTTTTAAGGAGTAACCCAAGAAGTAGTAGATAACTATTCCAAAAAAAAAAAAAAAAAAAAAAAAACTGAGCAACTTAATATCTGAAACTTGGAAAACCCTTGAGAAGTTACACATCAAAGATCTTTTCAAAAATTATGACACGGGAACTAGCAAGTGAGGTGATTGAGTTAAAAAAAAAAATGACCAGCTTGGCTTTAGGATACATGTGATAAAAGAAAAATAATAAGCACCAAGAGGATTTTGACACTTCAAACATTTCTAAATTTAGCAGCTCATAATCAGTTGGCATAATATCTATAGAATTTTTTTTACGTTTAAACTCAGTAACTTTACTGAAGGGTGTTTACATAAATTGGAATCAAAGCAAAAATGGGCATGAGGAAAAGTAAGGCTGAGTACAGTACTAAACCATACCTGAAGTAAATCGCCTTTACCAGATCCTTGTGGAGTGCTCTCTCGACTCTGATCAACACCTTTGGCCTTTTTCAAGTTGTTGATGGCTGTTGCCTGCATTATCTCATTGATGATATTGCGTCTGTTTGAAAGTAAAGATCGTGATGACAATGCAAATAATTTGATCCAAAATAATTCCTTTAATAGTTTAGATATGAAAAAAAAGAGACAATGACTTACTGTCCAAACAATTTGTTGCATGGCAGTAAACTTCTTGTATTTATGTTAAGGTTATTGCTATTAAAATAATGTTCTGCAGAAAATGACAAGGGGGATAGATTTTCCAGATCTAGGTCCCTGAAGAGTTCTTTGACCTATGCCTCTCTTTTACTCTAAAAACTGACAGCTTCATAATAAATGAATTATTTAACTTAATCAAAATTTCCCTATACAGTAAACTCTGCTATCCCAAATGTATGTCTGCCACTAAAAGGGCATAACTCTTGGAGATTTAATGCGAACCTTTACTTCCCATACTCTCACAGGAAAATTTAAACATTGCTTCACTTTGACATCTTTTACAAGTTCCTCATTAAAACTGAAAAGTTCCTGTTCTAAACCACAGTTTCCTCATTAAAACGGAAAAACTCCTCTTCTAAACTTATTCACAGTTGTATTATGTACAGTAGTAATACACATAGTCAAAGAGGACAGCAAACAAAAAATAAATGCAAGTGATGAGAACAGTGAATTTTTTCAATTACATATTTTTTTTGTACTGCATATACTGTACAAAACCATTATCTTAAGTAATATTAGAATAGAGAAATGTTACTAAAAATAAATAGGGCAGTCAGCAGCAAGGGGAAGGGCAGTGCCAGGAGGACAGTCAGTAAAAATTCAGCAAATTGGGGAACACTAGTAGATTAATCATTAGAAGGGTGGAACACAGTATCAAAGTCCGTGGAACACCAGTTCCAGGCAAGACGCAATTAGCTACCAGTTCCAGCCAAGACACAATTAGCAGTCTTGGCTTTTTTCTAGTTAAGGATATGAATTATAACCTGTACATATTTGCATTGTTTCCCTATGCCAACTTTACCTAATCATGAAGTGGTTTAGATCATCTCGATTCCCAATAAATTTCATATATACACATATACTAACAAATTTTGACAGCAATTCAGAATTAAAATTTATATTGGTTCAAGGACTAACTGCCCAACAAGAGCTTTGATTGTTCTGAATCCTAATGGTAAAACAGAAGACTCAACTTAATAAAGACCTAAACTATCCTATTGCGATGGGAGCACAGAAGTATGTAGGTTTTTACCATTTTTACAATAACAACATACTTTGAACACACCTGAGTCTCCCAGAGTTTTATGTTTGTGTCTAAGTGTCATTTCCTTTCATGTTAGGTCTCATAATATAATTTTTTTCTTTTATCTTATGTTTGTGTCTAGGTTGCATATTAGTTTTAGAAACTTTCTGAAGTAGTTTTCTCTCACTACTTTATTACCCAAGAGGATTGTCCATCTTCACTTCACAATTCAGGTCAACCTTTTTACCTAGATCTTCAAATAATCAATACAGGTTATTTCTAGTTTGTTAAGTACAAGAAAGACCATCTTCCCAGATCTCTGGTCAATTAGTTGTTGCTTCGCTTTACAAGCCCCCATGAGAAACTCTTCTAGCTTGTTACTATCCACAGATCACCATGGACTTTAACATTTATCCTCTCTCCCTCTGGATCAGCCACATTGCTGATTATACCTCAAAGGTTAACCTGACCAAGTCTTGAGTTTGACTCTTTGAAGTTCTAGATTTTTCTTGTTTTCATGAGACATTTACTGATTGGGTATGTTTTCTTCAACTTCTTATGCCTGCAGTTATGACAAGACATGTTTTAGCTATGGAGGATCTTCCTTTGCTCCTTAATCACTGCAAATAGCTTCCTGCTAAATGTAGGAATGGTTCCAAAGTTTTCTGCCTTTACTTTTTGGAACAAGCTCAAGTGACCAAACACCTCATAATGTTTGGCCACTTCCAGGGTTCCACTACAGCTCTTGAGCCCGTTTCATTAGGAACTTTTTCACTGTTCCTCTGATTCTTTGAAGTTCTCTAGGTCTCTTCTGGTCTTTTCCTCCTTGTCATAGTACCATCAGCTTAAATTCCCTCCACCTAAGTACTGTAATGAGCCTGTATAGTATTTTAAAAGCAAGCCCATTATTTTAACCAAAATTCCTTGCCTCCCATTCACACTCTCTTTTGCAGCTATATCAAACTAAACAAGAATTGATTAAGTTAACCATGGTACCTGACAGGCCTTAAATGCTTGCACTAACCTACCAGAGCCAATTTATCTTCTTTTATTTTTATTATTGAATAATGTATCTGGGATTTTATGCAATGCATAAAATAGACCATCTTCAAGTATGGGGTTTGTGGTGAAAAAATTAATTTTGTTCCTAAAAAACAATGTTTGAAAACAACTTGACAACAGATCATTCTAAAACAACAATATAAAATGCAGAAACACCATATAATATACAGTATAGGATCAATTAAGTTTAAAGTACAGTGACAGATAAAACATTAAATTTCACTAAAACTAAAACTAATGCTACAAGTTATTGAAATAGTTGTCAATCATGCAAAAAAGCAGACTGCAGAGCCATTTCTGTTAAGAGAAGCCAGCAATGATAATTATTTATCAGTAATACCAGACCACCAATTTCTAATTATTTTTAGTTAGGAAACAGTTAGGATAAAATATATCAAGGCAAATCATCTAAAACCACAATATACCTATTTTTCTTTCGTTTATTGATGTCTTTGATCCCACATGTTACCATTCAAAGTACTACCTATACTAGCTAAGAGATCGGTTAAAATTTTCTTCATTAACATTTTATACATCAACCACTGAACAGAGCATTCAAACACAATAAAACAAACAGGTTATATGAAGGCAATGAGCTTCAGCCATTAAAATATGAACCTAAGAAAACTATGCTTTGTAACACTGAACATGTGTGACACTTAGTAATGGATAAGCTCGGTGCAAAAGAGTATTGTAAGTATCACAAATTTACATATTGCTCTGTATTTTTTTCTCGTGAAAATGACTCTTTAAAATAATTTTTGTACCAGGAATCAGTACATAATAGGAGAGCTAACTGTGACATCTTTTAATTACTGTTTTCGGTAATTTATCCTTTAGGGACAAATGAAAGGAAATTTAGAACACCTGCCTGCACATATACCATGTAGGAATACCATACACTGTCTAGAACAGTGACCCCTTATATAATGGTAGATTTCATTAATTAAAAAAAGACTGCTTAGATAATTTCTCAAGTCTTTATATGTGAAAAGGGTGACCATAACAGGCATTTTAAGTAACACAACAAAGCTGAACAACAGACTGAAGCCACCTAGTATGGATTTCATTCTTTCTCTTTCTGACAAGACCATCAGAACCTATAAATGATGGTGTTGACCCTTAAACTCATCCTGTTGCATTTACACAGAATTTACTGGAAGTGTGCTTTCACTTACTGATGCACAGCACTGGCAAGTGCCAGGAATAAAACATACAATATTTATATTTCCTCATCTACCATTTTTTTTATGGCAAGAACAGGCCCACTTCTTAAGTGTTACTTTTCAGACAACAAGAACAATTTAGTAATGTAGAATGCCAGTCATTAAATCATACAAAACACTAGAAGCAAAAAGATTGTTCTTATTATCAAAATAATGCAAATTTTATAATGATGACAGAAATCAAGACAATTTCAAAGTGGGTGATGGAATACTGCCAAAACTCCAACTGGAATTCCAACCATGATGTCTAGAAGGTATCTACATCTTAAATTTGCAATCTAAAATGTTCGTGGTTTTCCCATAATTTTTATATAGTAAAATTTCAAATGTTCTAAACACACCTAGTTCTGATTATACAGTGAATGAAAAGAGAAATACAGTCTTTGAGATACAGCAATAACAAGATGTCACAGTGCTGCATCCTCAAAAATAAATTTTCTGTGTATTCAGTCACCCTAGCCTACAACATACAATATTATAGATTCTCAAAAACAATTGCAGAACTTAAAGTATTGTCATTTTATTTACAAGTTAAAGCAGTGCAAATGTATCCACTTCAATCAAGTTTCACTTACCATTACCTTTATAAAACTAGAATGTCTTCATATGTCGTGAGTCCTTATTTTTTAAATTTGCTGTCTATATTACTACCTGCTGTACAGGTAATACAGAAGCATACAATTTGCCACTTTCATTTCCCTACTTATAGAAAATGGGTACTCTAGTTGGTCCCTTCATTTGAAATAATTTCAGATCTTATTGATTACAATATTAAGCCTCAATAAAATATGCAATCTTAGAAATTAATAATAGTAAGTACGTAATTCCTAAGACAGTGCATTTAAAACTTAATACAGTGACTTGAATACTCTAGCAATTTTTCTTAATTATGCAAACCCAAATATTACAGGTGCTTTAATCTCGAAGTACTAAGGACAACAGACTTTTCTAAACCAATGCACCTGACACAGGGTTACACTGCCCTGTTCAGCTTTAGCAGAGGTGAGAGTAGCCAAGTAGTGACGAACTATTACTCTCCTACCAGTAGTGAACCACTTTTCAATACAGTAATAATTCATGTCATTACCATTGGCTGAGGAAAAAAATGGAAAATCAAATTTTTGTGCTATAAAGAGATTTCTTTTATAAAAATAGTATTTTATACTAAAACACAAACCATCATAATTCATATAAATAATAAGTGACTTGCACTGTCAAGGAAGAGAGATAATGAACATGTCCAGCCTTAAGATTATTTAAGGAAACTTGAACCCCAAAAGTTGAGATATTCAAGTTTAACATACATGTAAAATAGCTGAATTTAGGTTTAAAAGAGATGTTAGCAGCTAAAACTGGTGGTAACTACATTCACAAGCAATCCTTCTATGGTCCACTAGGCTTGGTGGTGTCTAACCACCTCCAAATAAACTATGTAAGTACTGTATATAACAGTAATATGTAAGGATGATGATTATGCATTACTGCCTTATGTACAGAGCTGAAACAGTGACATAAATGGAGCCAGAAATGCCAAAGGCTCTTAACTTAGTATGCATGATAGTTAAATTGGTGAAATGAGATATAACGATAGTTTTGGCTATGAAAGGAGTGACATGGACCTCATCAAGAAATATCTGTGTCTGAACAACATCCTGATGTAATATAAAAAAAAAAAAAAAAAAAGAGATTCAGTATAACATGCATTATCTCGATATTTTAAGAGTTCCATATCTCCCTTCCACTACAGTGTTTCTTCCTTGATTAAGATAAATGATTGACTTCTTCAGCAATATTTTGCCTATCCATTCCAGAATGAGTCTGCAGACAAGCAGATTTATTCACAAGCACAAGTTCCATGTCTCCACACCAATTTGAAGCAATCTGAGGGACTTTGTCCCTTGTAAAAAAAAAAAAAAAAAAAAAAAAAAAAATCAAAATCGAAGGGACCTTTAGCAAACCAGCTCTTTTGCCATGACAATGCTTTTCAAAGCTAAAAGATTGATGATCATCATTTGCATGGTCAGTGCATGTTAATTCACCAGTGGAGTCCAATAAATGCCTACTATTCCTAATGGAGTTTAATTTCCTGTAAGTATTAAATGTCATGATAAATACTTCAGCTGAGAGGCAGATTAGAACACCTCTGAAAGAAAAATCATGTCAGTCATGAAGTCAACAAATAAAAGCACAATGACAAATTGACTGATCAAATGTCAAATAAAATTTTATGGACTATTATCACATCCCACTTGAGGAGTCCTTTCTTCCACCTCAACAAATGCTGCAATCTTCGTGCAGATCCTGTTAGTTTAATGAACTTGAATCTTTTTCAAAGCTAAGTCTCAATTTCGAGTAAAATTGGCCTCTTGCATGACTTGCCAGTTACGGAGTATTTTTCTGTAATATTTTCATACCAATAATCTGATCATGCAGTGTTCTTGGAAAAATGCAAGATGAGAAAGGATACAGCACACAATGCATACAGAGTAAATGAAGTTTCTCACCTATGCTACTCAAGGACATTAAACTGATTTTTTATACTCCATTATTGTTTGCTGTACTGTATTAAGAGATTAAGACACATGTAAAACTGAAGGGCTGCAATTTCATATAGACAGGCCTCGTTTCATGCTAACTTAATGAAAACCTTTCCCCCTGTAACATGCTTCTTGAACCATAACCTTCCACCTTTCCATGCTTCCTGAGCACAAGCATTTCTTTCTGTCCCACACTAATCATAAACCTTTCTCTCCGTTCCGTGTTTTATAAAAAATACTTTTCTTCCCTTGGAGCTCCCACAACCTAAAAATTTTATTATGTTCCATGCTTCTCAAATAAAACCTTTTCTCCTGACTCATTCTTACTGAACTTAAACCTACACAACTGTCCCATGCTTCTTGGTCCCAAACCTCCTTTTAAATATTGAATGCTTTACAGACTTGTGTTAGATATTTTGATAACGGATATATTTACATTTCACACTAGCTTATATAATTACCTGCCCTTTTATTCCAATTTTTGAAAAATAATAAAGCTGCTACTTTATTTTAAAACTGCCAATATTGCAAAAATGTCAAATTTAAGCATGGTGTATATATTATATTTTTAGTTCTGTTGGTGTGTTTGCATTATTGCATGAAAACTACTGAACTGATTTGATGAAATTTGGTGAAAACAATTTTGTGATACCCCCAAATGCTAAATTTCCAATGGCATGAAGTATCACAACTATAAAAGCCATAGAAATCCCCTCATCAGTATCCATCAACAAGGCATCATCTGGATGCAGGCAACTGATGAATATTTCTAGTTACCCAAAATCAGCTCAATTGTTCTTAGGATATTTGGTTAATAAAAGATGCAAACAAGCATGAAATAAAGTATGTGCTCACAATGGTTAGTAAGATTTTCACAAACACTGTTGCCACTTCATATCAAATCAAAACATTAATCCAAATTAACTTTTTATGAAATATGTACAGAGCAGCTGGGTTGAAAACGGCTAAACATTAGTGGTTAAACTGTGGTTGCCTTGCAGACATTTGCAAAAACTGCCTGCTCTTTTGGTTTAAGCCAGTATCTAACCATTCCTAAGCATAAATGTTCCCACATTCTGAATGCAGTACTGTACCTTAAACTGCCAAACTTTCCTTTAATTCTTGTAAAACGTAGTGTTTCTTGTTCACTTACATGTTTCTTGTTCACTTACAACTTTGTTGTTACAACAATGCTATTATCATTTAAATTTGCCATTTGCATCACTAGTCTATCTGTAAATCAAAGTACACAATTTATTCAAGCTTATATTATTTAAACTGGACTTTTCTAGAATATCTTATCTGAGTTGTGAAATACTATTCTTCAAACCAACTCTAATTACTAATATGGACTCCTACTAAGAGTAAAATGTTTATCATTCAGTTTTGACACTTATCATTTCCTTCAGACATATCTACAACAACAATGTATCTTAAAAGTATCAGATTAATGTTTTAACTTTCAAAATTACATTACCTATCAATCATACACAAAATTACACATATGTGCACAGAGGTTGGGCCAATGTATTAGTTAACGTTCTATTAAAGAATTCAACATTAACATTCATTCGATACTTACAACAAACATCACCTGCTTAACTATAGCAACTGGATTTGGAAGCATTTACAAAGCACATATGTAAAGCAAAGCAATGAATAAATTGCCTTCTCACCTTATTCTTTCACAGTCTTCTGTGCTTTCAGTGGTTAAAACCAACTCTAAGAAGTTTTCAAAGCTGACAAATAAAAAATTCTTTTCAACATTTAACATTCAGGATTGAATGTATAGTACAGTATATAATTTCCAACAGCTTCTACTGAGACAGCATTATGGCAAAGCATATCAAATATGAAAAATAAGCAGCAGAGCATAATTATGTAAAAATAATCAAGAGCTTTACTGCTATGTCTCTTGTAGAGCATAATAACTACAGTACTGAAACAAATAGAAAAATATCTAAAAACAGATGATTGAGAAATGACTTTATCCGTCACTTTCTACTAATACAATTTAATACCTATACAGTAATGCAATTCAGTACAGTATGTGAAAACAAATATATAGTAAATTTTCAACTTGCTTTTTATATGAAAAATGTTATTTGAATTTGGAAAAGCTTTCAACTTTTGAAGACTCCCATAATTAGGACTAGGTAATACATCTACTCACCAAATACACAGACTTCAACATGCTAGGCATGCCAAAGGAGGTTGGCATTGACTCCATTCACCTCTGCCATGGACTTCAGTTGCACATCTCACACATTATTTTGACCCTAATGTTTCTTAGGTACAGAATTCATATTTGACTTATGCATGCCATTTAATGGCTGAGATATTGAGTGATTCTTGTAGAGTGTGCTCCATCCTCCAGTTTTGTTTTCCATTGCTAAATAGTAAACCCCCTTACTGAACATCTCCACCTGTCATATCAATCCTTGGTGGACTGATAATGACGTTTCTCCTTAGTCAGTGACTTTACGGCTAGGATGTTGTCAGTAAAAGAGGTAAAATTTTATCAAACAAAAATTGCTTTAGAATTTTCCTGTGTTCAAGCTTGAATAAACCTCCTCATGTTTTACTTGTGCACAATTGCTAGTTAAGGGGTCTGATTAAGAATCCTACTGAAAAGTGTTTGTAGGAACCAGAATAGTGTCTTTCCAGCTGTGCATTAGGACCTGTTCTCCAGGCTTGAGGCTTCAAGAATTGGAAGTACTGTATATCTTTCTATCACAGTCACTGAGCAACATTGTAAATAAGCACAATTGGGACATGTCACAATTTCCATAGCTATTTGCATATAATTGGATGTACTAATCTGGTGGTACCACTCAGTTTCTCCTCTTGAAACTGTTGGAAAAAAACATTTTTCACTAGGAGGATTTGGAAATCAGGTTAGTGTTCCTCTTCTCTGCCTAGAACAGTAAACCTAAGGGCCAAGTCACACAGGGACTGAATTTTTGCCTCCCTAACAAGACTGCTGGGTCCAAGCTGATGTCTGGTAAGGCTCCCCTAATAATAGAATCATCATCATCCAGGTGCCATATCCCCAAGGATGTCGGCAATCATGGCTTGCCACTCCTCTCTATTTCCGGCTCTCTGCAGCAACTGAGCTGCAGACTTCTTCCTCCAGTCATTCTCACCAATCCATCCATATATTTTTGTCTAGGTCTTCCTCTCAGCCTCCTTCCATTGATTTTACCAGTGAGAGATGTTCTAGTTCTTGTCTTCTCACTATGTGACCCACAAACCGCATTTGTCTACCTCTCAACGCCTACTCTCTCTAATACCTCCGCATTAGATTTCCTTTCTGTCCATGATATTTTCAGCATCCTTTTCCAAAACCACATTTTTGCAGCCTGTAACCTCTCCTCGTCTGCCTTCCTCAAGGTCCAAGTTTCACAGCCGTACAACAATACAGACCAAACAAAACATTTCACAAACCTCCTCCTTAGATTCATAGATATTTTCGAGTTAGTGACTAATTTCTTGATCTTACCAAATGCATCTTTTGCCATGGATATTCTCTTCTTGATCTCTTTTTTGCATTTTCCATCACTTGTGACAGTGCATCCTAAATAATTAAAACTATCGGTTTGTTTAACTGTTTCAGCATTAATTCTTAAATCTGTTCTTGGGGGGATTTCATCTTTGGAGATAACCATAACTTCTGTTTTCTTAATATTTATTGACAGACCCCTTTCTCCGCTTGACTGGTGTAAAGTACTGATTAAAGCTTTAAGTTTATCATGAGAGTCTGCAACAAGTGCTGTATCATCAGCATATCTGATATTAATATTGACTCCTCCAACCTTAATTCCTTCCATATCTCTGAGATCTCTCATTATCATTTCACTGTACAAATTGAAGAGATCAGGAGATAACACACAACCCTGTCTTACAACTCTCTTGATGTGCCGAGTCTCTGACTCATCATTTTCTACTTTCACTGATGCCTCTTGATTCCAATATAAATTCTTTATCAATCTTAGATCTTTCCCATTGATATTTATCTGCTCCAATTCTACATGTCTAACCCAATCAAAAGCCTTTTCATAGTCAACAAAAACATATAGATCCTTTTTCACTTCAGAATATCATCTAATGCTTCTTCCTAGATTGAATCCAGTATTGTATAATCCTAGATTATACAATACTATATAAGAGGTTTATCCATGTATGATTACTGATTGTATGGACTAAACACCAATTATCACCATCAAATATTTTTGTCAGCTTTTTCCTTATAGGATTGGATGTAAAATGATTTCTCTCTACTCTCTTCTGTCCTGTGCATTCTTTACCTGAAGTTCCATCAGGTTTAGTTCTGTTTTTCCATGTTTTCTTGAAGCTTCCTACTTGGCTTCATCCTGCTAAGTCAAAAACAGCATTCCTCAGTTGATGACTTCAATCTATGTAAATACTTCATCATTCTAACAGTTTAGCATGAGTAAAAGAGGTCTGTATATGTGAGTGTATATGATAGATCCATTACCTTCTACGGCAAATCACTGCAAAATATACTTGTCAGTTTTAACAATTCAGTTCTTTAGGAAGAAAGCAAATTATTTTCACATACCTGACAATTTTACTGCCTCTGCAGTCACTGATCAATAAAAATGTTAACTCAAGTTTCTTAACTAGATGACAAGGAAAACAACATACATGATCTCAACAAATTTCCAAATGCTGTACTTATTCATTTTTTCAAGTACCTAGAGGAACTGATGCAATAATCATATACTGTATAGGTATATCCTTTTAATTAATAAAACTGGCACCTATTATAACTTAGGCCAAAAAACACTCCAGAACTTTTTCACTGTCATTACCATACAGTTACCTTCTAAATCAGTTTTCTCAAGATATTAAAAATGCAGAAAGGGATAAATTGTAATATGAGTCACAGACTTTTTTCTTATAACTTGGTGCACATATAACAAGACTTGACAGTAATTTTAAGCTAACGGGGGAAGTTTTCGAACCCTACGGCAGTTACAAAGGTCAACTGGCATGATAAAAAGTCCTTTCTCAATCATTCATATGTGCAAAAAATAAAATAAAAATACTACATGATAATGCAAAATGGTATAGAAAATACAGTATTTATAGGGATAAACTTAAATAAAAGAGCTAATACATACATTACTAAATTACATAAGTAAATGCAATTACAAAAGAATAAACCTTCAATTGAAGACATACATTACCTAAGGTGCTCAAGGTCATGAATCTCAGTTGATTCATGGATTAAAGTGATGAAATCTTCATAGCTGGCAGCATACATGTAAGTCCGTCTATGCAGTTCTTCTGCTGCATGCTGCTGTCGTAAATACGACACCAAGCGCTGATTAATCCAATCAGGGTCACACACTCTATCAATCATTGGCTCAAAGACTGTAATAAAAAATACATAGGACATACAATCACTTAACAAAAAAATCAGAGAAAATGATGCTATGTCATATAAATGTATTGCAAATGAAAACTAGAAGCTGTGGCTTCATTCATTTACAGTGAATGTAGAAATTTCAGATATTTCCTATACACGTAATGTTAAAAGTAATAAAAATGGGATAGAAATATTAAAAAATACTGCACTACATAGGTTAGTTCTGATTTCCACTAGGTTGTGAAAAAATAAGAGAAACTTTTCAAAAATGCTCTGTACAGACTTAGGTTATAATTTCAATATCACTGCAACAAATGAAATGGCAAAAAATATACAATTACAAAGTATTTGCCACAGCCAAACAAAGTAACCTTCCCCTCCCTCCCCCTTCCACCTCTACCATTCCTACCACCCCTAGAGACAATAAGACCAGCCACTCCTTTTCCTCCTCTTCCTCCTCCACATATGGAACAAGTAGGCAATGAGGATGAAGACCACTGCCACTTACAAAATAAGTACCATGCTAAACTTGAGTTTACCATTTTTTCCATTGCTTCACATAAACAGCTTGTTAAAGATACCAACTTTTAAAATGTGACGAGACCCAAGGGAAATTCTGATGAACATACCTTTGCAAGCAAGAAGTTCTTTCAAGAGGGTCCGCAATGGTGTGCATTTTGAGTATTCAGGGGGAAGGCACCTGGATATTAAAAGTTCTGCCACTAAGCGCAGGAAGTTCCTCTCTCGTTCAGGTGAACTCAGCTGTGGTACCAAGTGAAATATTCCTCTCTCACCTCTAGCTTCCCTGAAATCATTTGATAATTACATACATAAACATTCCGTTCATTGGCTATAAGGTCAAGGCAATGACCTTCAAAATAAAAATACATATTACTGGCACTGATATGAATTCCTTGTCATTGTATACCAAAGCCATGAAAACAGCCCATTAAAGCACCATCTGATGCCCCACTTCACTGACAGACTATGAAGCAATGGCCCAATCCACTCTGCCTGGCATCTAATCTCTCACATTGCACACCAAGGGCTCAAGTATTTATCTACCATGCAATGACTACAGTTAAGAAATTTGAAATCAGACATAACACATCTACAGTAATACCTCGAACTTGCACGATTCGAGTTGCACGAATTCACACACACACGAATTTTTCATTGGAACCTAACTAATGGTCATACACGAGTTTTTCACGGACACGCGAACATTTGCGAACACTGAGAAACCCAGCAAAAGTGTTTGTTTAATTTTTTATGTAATTAATAAGTTTTCAAGCTTTTATGTGTAAATTAAATAACATTAAATATTATTAAAGTAATAATTTCTCTCTCTCTCCTTTAGTAAGATGAATTTTTATGGTACATGTATACAAGTATGTTCATTGTATGATAAACTTTTTACCTAATAATAAGTACTAATTTTCAGATAATAATAATAATAATAATAATAATAATAATAATAATAATAATAATAATAATAATAATAATAATAATAATAAAAATTGTAATTACAAAATTTGTATTATTTTGAACAAACAAATTCTTCCCTCATCTTTTGTGAGGAGGTGAAGGCAAAAGTTGTCAGACATGTCATTTAACTTGAAAAGGAGGGGAGTGTTACTAATCAGTGGTAAAATTTTTCTTGTAATTCTCCTCTCTCTCTCTCTCGTTCGAAGTTAGCCAACCTACGTATTACAGCACTTTAACTGTACAGTAGATAATTTTGAATTGATCTACTTTTACTTGTACCGCTTACAAACTGTAAATGCGCCGTTCTAAAACAGAGACATAGAGCATTTCAGAATGAAGAGAAAGCGACAGAATAAAGGGATTTTGACAAAGGAAAAATCTATTTCTGAGGAAGGTCCCGTGTCACCCGGTGAAATTCCATTGTAGCACGAATTTCTAGGTATAAAATGCTAGATATACCAGAGAAAAAAGAGCTTTCAGGAAAGCTGGGGTTACTACCCCCAGATCGAGCGTCTTCTCCAAGGAAGACGTTGGTATAACGAAGGGTGAGTGAAAGATCACTACCACGGAGTCCTACTCGAAAGATCTCTCCCTGTCAAAACCCCCAGAAGAGAGCGGTGAGCCGTTACAGCCCCCCACACCCAAACACCCACCAGCTCGGCGACACCAGTGCCACCTACCTCATTCCATTTTCTAGCACGTGATTGCTACCATTTCCTTTTGTGTGCTCGTGTCTTTTTGGATTTATTTTCATCTTTCACCATGTCATCGAGCAGCTTTACCATCTCCAAGTTAAGTACCATCTTATTGTGGGGTTTTGTTCTAGATTTTGGCTGTAATGGTCTCGTTTTTTCACAATTATTGAGATCTTATTATGACGCCACGGCGTCCCTCCGCCAGCCATGTCGATCCCAGGCGACCCCATCAGTTCTTTTCTGTTGGGGTTGTCTCCTTGTCGTTATAGATGTTATTTTTGCCCCATGGTTCTCCTCCTGGCGGGTTCCTGCAGTGGCCCCCTTTTTCGAGTTTTACATATTATTGGCCTGTCGGCCTAAGTTAGGGTGATGCCCCGTCCAGGTCCCCCCCCACAGGTTGGGTTCCTTGTTATTTCTTAGTCTGCATTAGGCTATTTGTTTTATTCTTGGCGATGGTGCTCTTTTATTTTTATTCATTGTTTACCTCCTCGAGGTGGCAGCAGCCTCAGATCTAACCGCTTCCCCGAGGTAGGCTACGCACCCTGTTGAGCACATTTTTATTTCCCCATGTTTATGTGTGATGGTTATTTAGTGGAGTAGGCTTGTTTTGCTTCCCTCCCCTTGCCCTTGGCGTGGAGATCCATCAGGTTGAGGGAGTTTTGGTTGCTGTTTCCTCCAGGGTCGTTTTTTGGTGGGCAGAGTGAGCCCTTAGTTCTCTTCCTTCCTTTGGGGAATAGAGTTCTTTGATGTGTCTCCTCTAGGCTAGTCGCCTTCTTGCCCCCTCTTCTCGGCCCCGGTTGGTTCTCGGCACAAAATTTCTCTCCCTGTTTGCTTCCTCCTCCCTTCCGCACTCCTTCCGTTTTCCTAGCCTATACTGGGTTAGGTCCTTTATTAGGCTTCGCCTAGTCAGGAGTCGGGCATTGAGGCTCGGTCGCATCCCTCCCCTAGTAGTAGGCCACCCTCCTAAGTTTCATTATATTTGGAGTGGTGTATGTGTGCAGTTGAGCGGGTGATATATTTCCCCGTCTCCTGTTCTCATTTTCGTAGCCTACCACTCTCCCCTACTCCACCCCTCCCCCCTCCTCCCTCTCCAGCCTTGCTCTACTCGTGCGGGTGACGCTAGATGGCGTTTTCTCCGAGTTCAGGGACTCCTCCATTTGGTAGAGGGATTCGCTCCCTCCCATACAGTCCCTAGCATCGCTGCGTTGGTGTTGGTGGTTCGTTTACTCGTAGCTCGAACGTGTTCGAACACTCTATCCCACACTTCTTTTCTCCCCGTCGGGTTACTTGGTTGGGTTATTATACTTGCTCCGGCTTATGTTATGTATCTACGAGCATCTTGCCCACCTTGTTTCTCTGGCGGGGAAGTAAGAGAGGAAGAGATATATATATATATAAGGGGGGCGGATCCCTCCGGTCTCCGGAGTAGTTTGCACCTTTGTACCATCACTTGTTTAATCTTATTGTTTATGTATATACATATTTAGATAAGTGTGTTTATCCAACGGAGTACACACCACATTTTTATATATACATGAGTCCGGTTCTACACCCGGGGGTTCCGCCGTTGTTTTTACTGGCAACCCTTGCGGTGAGTTCTTGTTGTCTCATACCTTTCATTCCCCGGAGTATTCCGGGGTCTGGAAGTTTTTTACCTTCCACTCTGTATTTTAGAGCTTATTGGCCTAGTTTATGACGAGGATTTCTTCTCCGCGGAGTATTCGGTTGTAGTCGAAATTCCCGGCCTTGCCGGCTTTAGATTGCTTAGAGTGGTAGGTTCATGTACTTTTTACACTTACAGACTGTTCGCTGTGAGGAGCGGGGTGCACTGGCCGCTGCAACAACCTTACGGACACTTAGTGTGCGGACCCACGCTGGTTGTGCGGTCCGGCTCGACGACCTTGTAGTCTGGCACCCTGATGGTTGTGAGGTTTGCTTCGCCTTGTGCGCAACCGTCCAGGACGAGTCGGTAAGTGACAGTCTTCCTCCGTTTTGCGCTCCTCATATCGAATACTGTTTACATGATTCCCGGACTGTTCTTTCGTTCTTGGCTAATTGTTGGTTTTCTTACAGGCGGACGAGTCCTCCAAGAAGTCTGCCTTGGAATCCCTCCGTGCTTGGGTGGCTGGGTTTGGAAGGAACATTCCGTCGGGGAAGCCTTATGTCCTTGACGCGAAGTTGAGGGACCTGCTTTACCCCGGTGCACGGGTGGCGGCCGCAGTGCCAGAAGATCTTGCCACCCCCATCATCCAGCAGATCCGGGATGCGACCCAGCCACCCCAAGTAGATATTCTTTATGCCGAGGTTTCGGAGGACGTCGCCGCTTTAGACTTGGACCTGGAACCAATGAATACTGAACAGGACCAGGTGGTAAGTAGCGAGGTAGGTGAGGTTCTGGGGGCGGGCCCCCTTTTTGACTCCCCAGTTTCTTCTGTCTCATCTTTTGCAGGTTTTGTAAAGTCTTCCTCCTTGGGTGATAGAGCTCCATCAGCTATCCCCAAGTTGAAGTTGAAGACTTCATGGAAGGCGAAGGGCTATAAGTCCTCGTCTTCCAAGAAAGCATTGCCTTTCCCCCCGTCGAAGGCTAAGGTCTCAGCACCTGTAGCCTCCGGGAGCAAGTCTGGTTCCTCCGGCAAAGGCGCGAGTAAGAGGGCAGCAAAACCAAGCCCTCCTCGCCAGCCTGCCTTTGACGCGGAGGCCTTCGCGAACCAGCTCTTCAAACGATTCTCGGAGGAGGTCGACTCCAAATTCACGAAAATTTCAGAAAAGTTGGCCAGTCATGACAATATACTGGCGGGAATGGCTAGCCCACCCGCAGCCGAACCCCAGTACGTCATCCCCGATACAGCGGACCTCCCGCCTTTCGATGTCGGGAACCCTTGGCGTTTCGCCCTCCGGGCCATCCAACATGATGGCAATTTGACAGTCGAAGGTCTTGGCACGAGACGGTTGGAGGAACTAGAGTTCTTCCCCGCCCATCTCTTGCCCCCCTACCCAGGCTTCGTGAGGCTAACAGAGGAAGCATGGGTACGTTCAGATAAGGTTCCTAGGGAGACTGTGATCGTCCCTAGGGACCAAGCTCAGTCGGCTCTCCTGCGCACTCTGATGGAGTGGCAGGCAGACAATACAAAGTTGACACCTTTCAAGGGCAGCTTCACCATGTTCGCCTTGGGGGACAACTTGCCCACCCCCTGTTTGAACAAAGTCGCTCTGGCTACGGCCCGAGCGTGTTTCGAAGGCAGCCCATTACCGCAGCTGAGGGAAACAGACTCCACTTCCCTGGTGTTCCCGGGAGGTGACGAGTTCTGGACGGATGCACCGTCCACTTTCACTGTTGGGAAGTTGGACCCCTTTTGTGCTTCCTCACAGTTCAGTGAGCAGCTCCCCAAGCTGCCGGAATCCTTGCTAAAGGCGGAGTTTGATGCCCGGACTAAGCTAGCCCGGTCCCTGAACTCCGTCTGCCTTACGGAAGCCACTGCCGTCTCCTGCGCGGACGAGCCATTCTTTCAAGTTTTGGCTAAGTCCCTGCTAGCTGGCTTTCAGTCTGACCTTTTTGAATTCATCATGGCCAGACTGGAATGCAGAAAGTTTATTTTTGCCGATGCTACCATCCGTCACGAGCCTAACAAGCTCGTAAAGAGCTCGATCTGGGGGCCTAACCTCTTCCCGGAAGAAGAGGTTACGAATGTCATGACTGAGGCTACAAGGGCCAACCAGAGTCTGTGCTCTCGCTGGGGCATTTCTGCCTACAAGCGCAAGACCCCAGAATCTGGCGGCCCCCAGGCGAGAGGAGGCAAACGTTTCAGGAGGCATAAGAGACCCCACCATCAGGCGGTAGTCCAAGCCGTCCCGGTCTCGGCAGTGGCACAGCCCTCCACCTCAAAAGCTCATCCCCAACAATATGTGCTGGTTCAACCAGCTCATAGAGCATTTTAGAATGAAGAGAAAGCGACAGAATAAAGAATTTTTTACAAACGAGGTTGAGAAGGCTTCTAAAAATAGATCGGCAGAATGGGGGAGAGAGTCACACCATTTATTTCTTTTTTTAAGGGTAATGTTTTAAGCTAACTTTTAAATGAAAATATGGTAACTTTAATTTCATTTAATAGTTCGTTTAATACTGAATTTCCATCTTTTGATGTCTAACGTAAGAGTAATTCTCTCTCTCTCTCTCCCCGTAATAATTCATAAATAATATAACTTGATATTTCAAGTAAGGATAATTTCTCTCTCTCTCTCTAGTGCGTTATTCTCTCAGTCTCCGTAATTGATAAATAATTTCACTCTCTTAAGTAAGGACAACCCTTATCTCTCTCTCTCTCTCTCTCTCTCTCTCTCTCTCTCTCTCTCTCTCTCTCTCTCTCGTTCATAGTTAGCGCTCACACATTTTTACAACTTATTAATTCTCTGTACGTCTTTACCTGTACAGTAGATAGTTTAAATTGATCTAATTTGACCTGTATCGTCTACGAAGTGTAAATGTGCTAGTGTTGCAAATATGTTCTAAAACATAGACATAATAACTAAGAGTTGTATTAGTGAAAATGTAAAACACTGATTGTTCATGAAAAAGCATTTCAGAACAAAGAGAAAGAGACTCAGAATAAAGTTGTTAAAAAGAGGTTGAGACGATTCTAAAAATAGATCAGTTGGGAGAGAGAGAGAGAGAGAGAGAGAGAGAGAGAGAGAGAGAGAGAGAGAGAGAGAGAGAGAGAGAAATTCTCTTCCAAATCTGTTTTTATGTCAACCATTTATTTATCTTTTTTAAGGGTAATGTATTAAGCTAACTTTTAAGTGAAATTAAAGTAACTTTAATTTCATTTAAAAGTTAACTTAATAATTTGGGAGCATGATTAGGGTCATATTTAGTGTTTAAACTTTAGAGATAAGCATTTATTAGCCTTTTTAGAGACCATGCCAAACTTACGCGAAAATTCACCCTGCGCGAGGGGTTCTGGAACCTAACCTCGCGTAAGTTCAGAGTATGACTGTAATGGTTTGGTAAACGTAGTCTTAGACCACCTAAATGGCAAGAGTCTGTGCATAAGTATTCCAATGGACAAAGATAGCAGTCCTTCAATACTAAATTGTCTGCTCAATAGGAAAGATGATATTTTCTTTGAAAAAGCCAGTCCTGAGCAATGATATACAAATCTGACAAAGTTAGTACAGTATAGAAGTGTCCCTGTTGTAGAATCATGGGTGAGAAGATTCCTCTGAAGGGAGTTTCTAGTTCACCAAATGGTTCCTTTTCTGATATAAAATTACAACATCCAATTTTTGAAGTCAGGATGCAGAACCTATGGAAGACCCATTTCTTCAACCCCCATAATTTTTGTTTCTTAATGTCTACACATTTTTATGCAAATATTTTGTGTTAATTCATGTTTACTACTTTTATATTTTATTCTGTGGAAGTGGTTTTGCAATTCAACAGTCTTACAGGTTTGTCCCAAATGAATATTTGTTCATTTTACATAATACAATAATAGTAATACATCAAAAAAGGGCACCTGGTTGCATCTTTAATTGGCTCTTTACAGAAAAAACAAACCTTCCATCGTTAATGTTAATAAATGGGAAACTTTCACTAAACTGAGATAAAGAAATATAGTCTATGACAAACAGATTAAAACTTACATTATGAAAGACAATGCAGCAAAGTCAACAAAATATAAAAATGCATGATAATTTTTAGCATGAAAGAGCAACAGAAAGTATGTTTGCTAGCACCCCTTCCAGATCATTTTTACTTTGGTGTCTCTTCCCAAACTTGAAATTAGTTTAGTCTTTATAAAATACTAGTTTTTAGGTGTACAAAATGGTGATAATCACTTAAAAGCTTACCCAGCTGCTTGTGCAATTCTGATGTGTTCCAGGTGACGGGTAAGACATGTAGCTACACCTCCAGTGAAGAAACGAACATGATCCATACGGGTCAATCTCTCGTTTATCATCACAACACTATACCACAGAACACTCCTGAAAATGTGGAATGCAAAACAAATGCAGGACTGTAACTGAAATCTCATCTGATGGTTTTAAATGCTGTCTCACAAAAAGGGTTTATGTCAGTATCCTTTGAATATACAGACACCACCCCACTTACAAACATTTGGAGATACAAACAAACAGGATTGGAAATTAAAACTGTGTTCAGAGTGCTCCTCTTTTCTACCCGTAAGTTCAAATTTTGTTTTACGCCTATTCTGTACATACAGTACTGTTTGTACGGTGTATTGTGTTTAAGGATGAAAAAACATCGGTACTGTATTGAATTTATATCATACTGTACTTAAATAGGCATGAAGAGCACAGTAACCAACTTACAAACAACTCAACATAGAAATGGCTGCCTGGAACACAACACTTTTGTAAGTAGGGTGGTGTATGTACTGACATGTACAATAACTACTTTCTACCAAAGATGAGAAATAGGACAATATAACAAACATGTAACAAGAGTTCATCTTCATACATTACACTGACTGGGCCAGGAGAAATTCAGTTTTGAAAGAAAAATGACATTTTTATTCTAAAATAATGTTTAACACATACTTACCTGTTAGTTACATATAGCTTTAGTCTTGACGTCACGGCAAAATTTCAAAACGCGCAGCAGCGCCAGTCAGAATATCGGGTGATCCCCCTTACCCGCCCTCTGTCGGGGTACCAGGAACCATTCCAACATGCTTCAGAATAATTTGCCTACCTGTCCCCGTGGGGAGGAGGGTGGGCTTTCGTATATGTAACTAACAGGTAAGTATGTGTTAAACATTATTTTAGAATAAAAATGTCATTTTAACACACAAATTACCTGTTAGTTACATATAGCTGATTGACACCTTTAGGAGGTGGGGCAATGACAGCTAAAAAGTTGTTGGAAACATTAAGGTTATTAATGTAGAAAATTCCTTAGTTTCTCACCTGCTAAGGTAGCTGATTTCACAGTTACTGCCTCAGTAACCTGCTATCCTTAGAGCAACCGCGGGGTATAATGACCTGGTCGCAGATTGCTTAAGCTGGGTATCAGTCACCTAGGACATGGCCGTGACAATACCACAAGTATGCCCCTGCTCAGGGCGCAGCACAAACATAATGAATTACAAAAGGGGTCACCCAACACCAAAGAAAATAGCATAACCATAAAAACCAAAACCAACTGTGGGGTAAAACTATCCAACACTTACCCTCACAGACAACCATAAAAACCTTCACACTCCAAAAAACAAGTAAGTAAAGGTAGGTTAATCCTCTTTTACCCCTTTACCCATTACCGTGCCAGATACAACAAAGGGCCCTAACGTGCTGCACTCATCAAACACTGTCTGCACTTGCGAGAGATAATGCAAAGCAAATACAGACTTACATCTCCAGTAGGTTGCTTGCACAATATCTTGAAGGGAGAGGTTCCTTTTATAAGCGAGAGAAGTAGAGATAGCCCTCACTTCGTGAGCCTTCACTTTACACATTTTCAAATCATTCTCTGAAATATTGGAGTGAGCTTCAGAAATCAGATCTCTAATAAAAAAGGACATGGCATTCTTGGACATCGGTCTAAGAGGGTTCCTGACCGAACACCATAAGGAATCCGAAGTACCTCTAATATCTTTAGTCCTTTGCAAATAATATTTCAAGGCTCTGACTGGGCAGAGGAACCTCTCCTGCTCCTTACCTACCAATTCCGACAGGCTCGGAATCTCAAAAGAGCGAGGCCACGGGTGCGAAGGGGTCTCGTTCTTGGCCATAAAAAACAGTTTAAAAGAACAAATTGCTTTTAAAGCAGAGAATCCTACTCTCTTATCCAAGGCGTGGATCTCACTGATTCTCTTAGCTGTAGCTAACAAAACTAAAAAGAGGGTTTTCCTCGTAAGATCTCTTAAAGAAGAAGAATCCATAGGTTCAAATTTCTCAGACATAAGCCACTTCAGGACTACATCAAGATTCCACGAAACAACTTTAGCATCTGACCTCTTAGAGGTACCGAAGGATTTAATAAGGTCCGTTATATCTTGGTTATTAGAGATATCCAAACCTCTGTGACGAAAAACAGTAGCCAGCATGCTACGATAACCTTTAAGTGTGGATACAGAAAGGTTCTTATTCCCGAGGAACAAAAGAAAATCTGCAATCTGCGTCACCGAGGTTCTGGAAGAGGAAATGTCATGATCTTTGCACCATGAACGAAATATATTCCACTTGGACTCATAGACCTTGATCGAAGATGGTCTTCTGGCTCCAGCGATGGATTGAGCAGCTTTCTTCGAAAATCCTTTGCTTCTGAGTAGACGTTCGATAGTCTGAACGCAGTTAGCCGCAGACTTGACAGGTTTTCATGAAATCTCCTGAAGTGGGGCTGTCTGAGTAAATCTACTCTGTTTGGAAGGCTCCTCGGGAAGTCGATCAAGAGATCCATGAGAACTGGGAACCAATCCCTGGAAGGCCAGAAGGGGGCTATCAATGTCATTCTGGTGTTGGAGTGGTGCTGAAATTTCCTCAACACCGCACCTATCATCTTGAACGGCGGGAAGGCGTAAAGATCCAGACCCGACCAATTCAGTAGCATTGCGTCCGTCTGGAAAGCTGCTTGGTCCGGGACAGGAGAACAGAAGATTGGGAGCCTGTTCGACTTGTTCGTCGCGAATAGGTCTACCAGAGGTTGACCCCAAAGCCTCCACAGCGACTTGCACACTTCTTTGTGCAAAATCCACTCTGTGGACAGAACCTGATGCTTCCTGCTCAAGGAGTCCGCTCTCACGTTGAGGGCTCCTTGAATGAATCTCGTTAGGAGCAGAATCTTGTGCTTCTCTACCCACAAAAGGAGGTCTCTTGCTACCTCGCAGAGGGGAGTAAGAATGAGTGCCCCTGTTTTTGATGTAAGACAACGCTGTGGTGTTGTCTGAATGAACCAGAACTGTTTGTCCCTGTATGAATGGTAGGAAGTGCACGAGACTCAGGTGGATTGCTTTCAACTCCTCCTTGTTGATGTGCCATTCTTTTTCTGTCGCATTACACAAACCTGATATTTCTTTTACACATTTCTTTTACACCCATCGTCGCTCCCCATCCTACTTCTGACGAGTCTGCAAACAGTTCGTGGTTCGGGTTCGACGGAAATAGAGAGAGACCTTTCTCTAATTTTCTTCGATCTAACCACCACCTTACATCCTCCTTGATAAGGTCCGAGATTGGAAAGGAAAAGGAGTCTGGAAGCGTTTTCCTGGTCCATTGCTCCCTGAGGTAGAATTGAAGAGGCCTCATGTGAAGTCTCCCCAGGGAGACAAACTTTTCTATTGACGCCAGAGTTCCCAGGAGGCTCATCCAAGCCTTTGAACAGGTATCCATATCCAGAAAGTTCTGGACTTTTGAGACAGTCCGAGATTCTTTGATCTGATGGAAAAGCCAGAAAAGGAACTGTCTCCAGTCTCACTCCTAAATAGATTCTGGATTGTGAGGGAGATAGGTGAGACTTCTTCCAATTGATTAGAAGTCCTAGCTTCTGTGTCAAGTCGAGAGTTACTTTTAAATCCTCCAAGCACTGAGACTGAGACTGGGAACGAAGGAGCCAATCATCTAGATAGAGAGAGATCTTTATTCCTCTGAGATGAAGAGCTTTGGCAACAGTGGACATAACTCTTGTGAATACTTGAGGGGCTGTGGACAGACCGAAGCACAGAGTCCTGAACTGATAAGTCCTCTCCTGGAAAACGAAGCGAAGAAACTTCCTGGACGCAGGATGGATCGGAATGTGAAAGTAAGCGTCCTGCAGATCTATTGAGACCATCCAATCCCCCGGACGAAGAGAATTGAGGACGGATTGCGTCGTCTCCATCGAGAAACTGGTTTTCTCCACGAAAAGTTGAGAGAACTTACGTCCAGGACTGGTCTCCACCCGCCTGAGGCCTTTGGAACAAGAAAAAGGCGGTTGTAAAAGCCTGGAGAGTTGACTTCTTCCACGATCTCTATCGCTCCTTTTAAAAGCATGGAGTCTACTTCCGCACTCAGAACCGAGCATTTTTCTAAGTTGCTGGAGTATGCTGTCAAAGCTAAAGGTTCTGTTGCAAGAGGGGGCCTCTTGAGGAAGGGGATAGAATATCCTTCCTTTAGTACGGACGTGGTCCACTGGTCCGCTCCGATCTCCTCCCAAATTTGCCAGAACTGCTGAAGTCTGGCTCCTACTAGTGCATGGAGGACATGCAGATCACTTTTTAGTTGAGGGTTTGATTGCCTTGGAGACAAATCTTGTTTTGCCCCGGAAACGAGATCCTGTACGGTTGAAGGGCCTGCCACGAAAGGGCCTATCCTGACTAACTTGAGTACGAGTTTGCGCTGGCAGAGAAGGTTGAGGAGCTTTTGGTTTACGAGTGGATTGCGCCAAAAGGTCCTGTGTGGACTTCTGAGTAAGGGAATTCGACACTTCGGCCACAAGTTCTTGAGGGAAAAGGTACTTCTTATCCAGAGGTGCGAAAAGAAGAGCCGATCTTTGAGTCCTAGAAACTCCACGAGCGACAAAAGAGCACCAAAGTTGTTGCTTCATAAGAACTCCTAACGTGAAGATGGAGGCTAACTCAGACGCACCGTCACGAATCCCTTTATCTAAGCAGGACATAACAGAAGAGAAATCATCGAAATGCGCTTCGGAAAGACCAAAAGACTTTACCTTCCTACCCAAAGCGCCAATAGTCCAGTCCATAAAACTGATGACTTCCAAAACTCGGAAAACGTTCTTCAAAAGGTGGTCCAACTCTGAAGGAGAGAAGAAAATTCGAGCCGAGTTCATCGAGAACGACGAGTAGAATCAACGAGACTGGAGAAGTCTCCCTGAGAGGAGGCAGAAGCTCCCAGAGAGAAAACTTCCCCAGTGTCGTAGCAAGCCTTCGTCTTAGTAGAAAGCTTGGAAGGAGGGAAGCAGAAAGTAGTTTTCCCCTGATCACGTTTGTCTTCCAACCAGGAGTTCATTTTCTTCAATGCCTTCTTGGCTGAAATAGAAAGCACTAACTTCATAAAGGAAGAGGTAGAAGGCTTCGAGTCTCTTGCGTATTGAGAGAGCGGGGAAGCCGGTGCCGCAGGTGCAAAATCCTCAGGAAAATTATCAATAAAGAAGCGAAGAAGCTTATAATCCGAGCGAGAGGAGTCTGCTTCGTCTTCAGGAAACTCTTCCACAACTTCTTCCTCTGACGAAATAGGAGAAAGACCTTCCGCTTGCACATACACAACTTGTGGAGGAGGAGTAGGAGCCTGAATAAGAGCTTGAGGAGGAGCCTGAGCCTGAGTAGGCGCCACAAGAGGAGCCTGAACTGGCGCCACAAGAGGAGCCTGAACTGGCGGCACAAAAGGAGCCTGGGATGGCGCCTCACCTGGTGCTACCCGAGGCGCTTGAGCCTGAGAGAGCGCTAAATCTTGAGGGAGCGCCTGAGCCTGACTAGGCGTACAAGCCTGATCCTGAGCCTGAACAAAAGGAGGATCAAGAGACACAGATCGAGGAGGAGCTTTCGTACTGGGCGCTCCGAGAGCTCGAGACGAAGAAGGAGGCATCAAATACGCTTCAGAAGGCTTTGCTGGAGAAGAACCAGGCCTTCCGAGCCCGCGAAGAATGCTTCCAAGTTTCTTGTGCATCACTCGAAGAAAGTCATGAGTAGACGAGGATCCAACTGGGGAACGATGATCAGCAGAGCCAGGATCCTGATGAGGAAGAGGCGCAGAAGCCACAATAGGTTTACGTAAAATCAAAGGAGAAACACCGGGAACGCTGGGCAATACCGAATGGGAAGTCTTATACCTCTTACGCACATGAGCCTTGTGCCTGGGAGAAGGCTCTTCTGACGACAAAAATCTCTCTGGACTCTCCCCAAAACTATAGGAAGGCTCTGATAAGCGAAAGGGCTTCTTCTTCTGAACCGCTGAAGGCGAAAGATTCCTGGACCTCTTCAATGGTCTAGACTCGTCGGGAAATCTCCAGCCTCTGCGAGGCGATTCACTGGAGCTTGAAGAAAGACACTTCCTTGAGTCGCCTTTCCAACGGCGCTCCGAAACAGCCTGGGAAACAACAGGACTGTTAGAGGGGCGGCTGCTCGTGAGCAGACCCCACTCGCCTCCCTTGGACTTTCAGCATGTCTTCTCCCAGGAGCAGGGGAGCTTGACAGAGGCTTAGGTCTAGGAGAACGAGTAGGCCGAGCAACCACCTCCTCCACCACACTAACACTTTGCACTGCACTTAAATTATTCACAATATTTTGGAAAGAATCCATACGCTCATGAAGGGATTTCACATTAACGCCAATATCCTCCATGGCGCCCACAATAAGGTTAAATCTGGCGTCCATCTGGACTTGATACTCAGACACGGTAACGGGTTCAGGGATATCAGAGTCAGGAATAGGAAAATTAGTAGCCACAGGGATATTAATAGAAGTTTCCTGAATAGCTAAGGGAGATTCCGGTTTCTGAGAGACAGAAGATGAACTTCTAGCTAAAGCTTTCCTGGTTCTATCTTTCTCAAGTTTCTTTACATACTTAGATAGAGCCTTCCAATCTTTTTCAGTCATACTGACACATTCATCACACTTCCTCTCATATGAACATTCCTGACCTCTACAAGCCACACAAATTGAATGAGGATCAAGACTAGCCTTGACCAACCTAGTCTTACAGCCTTTGCTGCATACCCTAAAGGTATAAGACCCAGAATCTGACATAATTATCAGAAAACCTGACTAAATAGGTGACAAAAATAAACTGGCAAAGCCGCAAACCAACAAGAGAGTACTTCAAGTGAAAACAGCTCGATGTAGGCAGAAACAATGAAATTTCGCTCGAGTACCGACAACAATGTCGCCGGCGTGACGGCAAAATTATTCTGAAGGATGTTGGAATGGTTCCTGGTACCCCGACAGAGGGCGGGTAAGGGGGATCACCCGATATTCTGACTGGCGCTGCCGCGTGTTTTGAAATTTTGCCGTGACGTCAAGACTAAAGCTATATGTAACTAACAGGTAAGTTGTATGTGTTCAAAGTAAAATTCACATAATAGCATGAGTACATGAGAGCACAGAGATTCTAAATGCCTGTCCCTTAAACTGAGATACCTTTTAATTTAATTTTATTTAAATCCAGTCCTTTTACTATGCCATGGTAATGGCTACCTTTTATCTGACACCATAATTGAGGTGATGAGGAAAAGAAAACTGTTACTGCAACAAAAATTATGACTGGTGCAAGTCAATAAACAATGGTTAGTGGCAATGGATCAATTTTTATTACTTTGTAACTGAAAATACCAAATAATCTTATCCAGAAAAATGCAGCAAATGAATAAAATGACAGATTGTCCATAAGAAGCATATACACACTTACCTTAATGCCTCAATGCTTGGCATACTATCACTGACTAGATGAGAGTACCATGGTGTGACATTGTTTTCAATGAAGCTATCAATGAGTTCATTGACTGCACTATCTATCTTTCGTGTAATGACCACACCATGCCTCGATGGTAATGTGCTTTCCAGATCACATCGTACACTCTGCAAAAGTTTTTGAGAATTCAGAGTCATTACATTCCATGATACATATCATTACAAGAAAAATAGACATTACAAAATAAAACAATTAGAAGGACATATAAAGTACAGAGCACTGTAATTATAAAACACGGCAAATATATACTGCACTTCTGACACATTTTATGGTGTGGCACTTGGTATATTAGCAATTCAATATAAGTTGTCAGAACATATTTACAAAAATCCAAACAAAACCAAAGCTTACGGAGGTTAGTGCGTGGAGGGCATGAATTTCCTCTGGCACCCTGATGGTAACCTGATGCTTAGCCGAAAGCTTCACATAGGCAGCAATGGTAAGTGTGGCACCTAAGATCATAGCTGAGATACCACCTACAATAAGAGAGAGGGGGAGCACCACTCCCAAACTCCCACTGTTGCTTCCCCATCCCCAAACAGCACCAATACACCATGCAGTCAACAGTCCTCCAACTGCTGCTGGCCACATCCAAACCTGTTGAAAAACGTGGAAAATATTAAAATTCGGACTGGTTAAACCTATTGCTCCTTTTTATAAATGCAACAATATGCAGTCTATGTTTGATGTGAATGAGAAGTATGGTATGGGATCCACATATAACTATCAACTTCAGTGATAGTCTAGTAATTCACCAATATTAGTCTATTTATGACTATGAATCCCTCAGCATTGCAGAATCAAGCATGAATAAATCTAAGGGAAAAACTTTTTTTTTTTTCTTGTTTGGTAATAGTACAGTACAGTATCTATAACTAATCAGTTTCTCACTGGAACCAGAGCAATTTACTAAATGCTTAAGGATTTATACAGTTTCTAAGTTCCCCACTATTCCTTTACATGTCTCTGAGCACTTTTGAACTCTTAGGAAAAAATTTGCTCAAAGTCTCTTAACTATATGTTCTCCACATGCACTAGGATTTCATGTATGCTAGACAGTAGCTTTGTCACTTTTTTAGTCACATAAAACTTTTGATTTTTCATACTTTCAAGTTTATGTATATTTTCAGGCTCATCCCACTTTTTCTTCCCTGGCATTTAGTAAAAGATCAGCTGCCATTACAGGACTGTTAGTGAAAATGTACAAAAATTTAAAATATCAGATTAAAAGCTTTATCAGTTTATATTTGCTAATACACAAAGGATATTGTTTCAGATACCTCTTCCTCACAAAATAAAACTTACCCCCAAATGCATAACAAACTTCTCTGGTTAGGTTAGGTTATATTCCTGCACATCCCTGTATTAACTGCTACCTACTTCTTTGTAGGCCCTATCTTTGATTTTATTATTTATGATTTTATGCAGTTACACATCTGGACCATGTATTTTTCCAATAGCTTCTCTTAAAATTTTAGCATACTTCACCATTCCTGCTGATGCTAAGCTAATTATTTTTGTTTTTCTCCACCCAGAACCCAGGTTTCTCAGTGGGGTCCCTCATGAATGTTAAATACAGGGGTAAGATAAAAAAAAGTGGTGAGCTGCAACCATAATGGTAAAAATGCATCAAACACAAGATAAGCTAAGCAATTGTAAAACTTTATGGTTCACAAATTTGGAAGGAACCTAAGCTAAAATAATTCACTCTGACATGTTCTTGGTTTATGTAAGCCTCGTCTGTTTGGCAATAAATTAGGCCTAATTAATTTACTGTATTATTAACCTTCTGCCTATTTTGCAAAAATTGGTACTTGAGGTAAATAACAGTATTTTACTTTAAAACATTAAGGGGGATAAACGGTATTATTGTACCTAAAACAGTTACAGCATTTTGGATTCTGAAGTATAATTTTCATGTTATGTTTTTTTTTTTTACATTTTTGACACTCGTTTCGTCAGCAAATGAATACTTTTACATGTAGTGGACCCATCCTTACATCCTACAATTCAGGGGACCACAGAGGGAAAGCAGGGTTTTTTGGAGTTTGGGGAAAACCGCAAAATGAGTGAACAGAAAGACTAATCCCATTGACAGTTCTCATTAGATTAAAGTAAGTTATGGAACATTTTCAAACTATTATTATTCACTAGAGTAAGGACCTGGTATCCTAGGTAAGGTTAGGTCAATTGCTAAGGTACGAAGATCAGAAATGTTCAAAGCACGCATTATAACAGAGGAAAATTATATTTTCAGGTCTAAATCCCATAATGGTTTAAAATACATAATAAAATACGTAATGTATAATTTGACTAAAACTATGTACGCGGCTACAGTAGATTTTACCACAGGATACCCATACGCGGTGCACCATATGTCAAAACTTCCCGGAGATCTGTAAATAGAAAGACCTGTGACTGAACTACAGTCACATTAACTTACAGTCATTTCCTCTCAAAGCAGCATCACCTCTGAAAAGACAGGTAATTACCTTGCCGGTGTCTGCTTTGCTTTCAATTTTGAACACGGCGGAAACACACAACACAGAATAGGGAAGAGAAGTGTACGAGGTTTTCCATCCAATATCACCCGCGATTGTTTACCTCGTATCAGCTGATCAATGAAATACGTTTTCTTTGATGGAAGTCAACTTCTCCGCTTTCTTTTTCTTTCATGATTTATCGGTAACCAATGCTAACCGTATGTGTGACTTAAGAAAAACAATTTCACACCAGAGCAAGGCATAACCTTAGAATGTTTATTTTTTTTTTATTACAAATGACAGACATTTAAGTTGTAAATCTAAAACAGTTCAAGTTTAAGGCGTTTCCTATGTAGCGGCTCCTCTAATACTTGTCTGGTGTTTTTCATAAGTTTTGGCTGTTATTTTACGATGTTTCCTCTTTTCCCCGTGTAGTATAATGTTTTTTTTTTATTCAAAATATTTGTATGATTAAATGAACAATTTTATCAACTACTTTTCTGACTTATTCATAAGGTTATAATGAAAATATTTCATTTTTCTCTCTCCAGTACTCTGAGCAAGGCAACAAAACATTTGCTATATCCTTATTCACGAAAGTTACAGTTTAACACTTACAGCATACTTGTTCATGATCTCGTCTGAGTCATATCCAGGGGCCCACTTCAAGCTTCCTCTATACTTCGACTCCTTACCACACTTAAAATAGCCTTTTAGCAAGGGTCCGTGCTAACCAGGACCCACTCCTGGTTTTGACGTGAGACCAGCTTAATTTAAACCAACCAACCGTTCTTTCTCTAAATAGTATCACAGTTGTTGTCATCTAGGTATTTGAAAATTGGATGATTCGGTGTCTAAAGAGTAATTTACTGTACCTTGAGTTGGTTAGTTCAGTTTAACTGGCTTATTCCAGTAGTCTCGATTCTACTTGACTGCAGAACGTTGTGAATATTTTTAATATAAGGAATAAGTTGTATGTTTATTGCCATCTTTTATTGTTACCTCCTCAAGATGATTTCTTGAGCGATCATCCTCAGTTTTATTCATAAAAATATTGTTTTTAATAACCATGAAGTTAGCTTAAAATCTTTGTTTTTTAAAATATTCGCTTTATGAATCTGTAAACAAATTACTCTATTAATGATATTTCCAAAAACCTCATGGCCACAGGGTATTTAAGGTATTGTGAGTGCAGTTCAACGTACCCTATAATTTTTGGCCCACATTACAGAAAATATGCATTATAGGAAACTCACAGACCTTAGTATTTTCGTAGTCACTTGTAATCGAATTGGTTGCGTCTGACAAACAGCAAAATTACTTAGCATATGTACAGAAGAAACCACATTAGTATGCTTGGTTAGCAAAACGAAATGTATCTGTGAAAATAAATACAAAACTTATAGCTTTTTCTCATCCTTCTGTGGACTTGAACACAGAAGTATGGACGACAACTATAAACTTTTCATACATTTTTACAAATTCATTTCGTTTTGCTGATCAGGTATATTACAGTGAATCCTTCTGTGCATAACTGAGAACCAAGATGCAATTGTTTTTATACTGGAACATATTCACGTGCATACATATTTACTGTAGGTATAATTGGTCTGGTAAAACTAAGGTATACTTAACTTAATTTTTAATTGCACGAAAGTATAATCGGAAAACTGTTCAGTCTAAAAACTTTCCTAAATAGCTATTATGTTAATAATAAAATATTTACTTACATGATATAACAATCATCTTTGAAGATAACTATAAAGCAAAAACTATTAACAGAACACAATGTCGTTGAATAATATAGATATAAGAAATATACAATTCAAAGAGACATATAGACAGACTTACATTAATCAAAGAAGAGAAGCTGAAAACTCGCATGTGAAAATTTGCCATAAATTATTTTTATGTTGCTGGCCTTTAATCCTTTATTTAAAATTTCATTTGAAGCGTTTGCTTCAGACCCTTTGTTGAAAATTACCCTGATATTGCAGAAATTACAATTATATCACTCCCGAGGCTCTATACGTTGTTCTAGTTTTATGTATACGCATAAACTGCATCTGCATTCCCACATTTATCATCATTTTGTAGGGGACTTACGAGTAATAGTAGTTACAGAGTACAGGAAAATAGACCTCAAAATAATAACAGAATATTAGAAAATTAATTTCGAATTGTAACCAAACATTTAACTCTTTAATCTGTTTCACTTACCAGATAACCAGTTTCTATTTCAATTTCAAAATGTTTAACATAGTTCTTCAATCTTGGAAAATTTTCTCTAGTTGGCTGGCCAGGTATTTCAAAAACATAAAAGACGTTTATAGCCAGTAATCATATAACCCAATTTTCTTGTTTTTAAAGAGTAATATGCATGTTTTTAGAGTAAAATTTTCAGTTTAAAAGGGTTTCAGTATTTGAGCATCTTCGGCAAGGTTAGTCATTATCACCCAACTAACGTTTAAACTTTGGTTGATTTTGTTGGGAAAAAGTACTATGTGAATATAGATGCATCTTCATTCTGATAATAATAATAATAATAATAATAATAATAATAATAATAATAATAATAATAATAATAATCTTCATTCTGATAATAATAATAATAATAATAATAATAATTATTATTATTATTATTATTATTATTATTATTATTATTATTATTATTCAAGAATCATTTTAGTGACTCGTGTGATTGTGAGATTTCTATAGATAATGAAGTGTGTGTGTTTTTCAAGATGTCCGACATTCATTATGCACGTTTCGATTTCCTTTAGATAATTAGTCGTACGAGTTAAACTTGGCCGCCACATCCCACTCTTAGTCTTTGGAGGTTAGCAAACTCCTGGGCTTTTGGTTCGTGCCTTCCTTCTTTCTTTTCATTATCAAGATGTGGAAATCTTTCGATTCTTAAAGCCAGTCTCTAATGTCTAAAGAGGCGTATAAAATTTCCGCGAGGATAGAAAGCTGATAAAAAGTGAAATCAACATTTGGGCTCCAAGGTTTGATCCTAGGCCTACTCTTACATTTGCAACGAAGCTCCGGTTGGCTCGGACCTTTCCTTACCGGTGAAGCTTCGAGGGGGAAGTCTTGTATTTCCCCAAATGCAAGATTCATTTTATCATATAACAAAGGGAAATGGCCTAGGGAGAAGAAGGGAAGTTGGGGAGGGGGATTCTGAGGGAGTAATGGAGACCGTCGCGGGTGGTTATGGTGGCTCCTTCCCCCTTTCCTTTCCCCCCTTCTCGCCCTCTCGTCCTCTTCCCCCTCCAGGGATCGACACGCCCGTGTAACGACGTTGCTCTAGCTCTCTGTCTAACTTTTAATCTTCCGGAAGAAAATTAAGTCCGAGTTAAAGTTAAAGCGCGTCCCAGGAGTTATCTTGCCGGGGCTTAATCCGCGCTAAATTAGGTTATCTGAAGTTCTTCGTGTGGTGAGAGGGAGCCAAGAAAAGCTGCAAGTGGAGTGAGCACGGAGTTTATATATATATACATATAAAGGTAAATAAACAAACACAGAAACTGACAAACTACAATTCAGAAGAAAAACAGCTTCTTTACTAAGTAAATACTTTATACAAACGTGCAAAGGCAAAAAGATGCTAAGGTATTTAAGCCCACATTTATTGAATAGCTCTTATATGGAAAGGGATAGTTTCTTACGTGCATCACGAAAGCCAAAAAGACGCAGTAATTGCGTCAAATATTTGCTTATTTGAGTCTATGAAGTACAGTATGTAGGCCTATTCCCTGGACCTTGGAGATATATGTGCACAAACAGCCACTCGCTGTAGATTTGCCTAAAACGTCCTCGATGTTGTGTTTTGTGTTGATGTTCATCAAGAAAATAGAGCCTTATTTGATATTTCTGAGCACAGTAGGAGTTCGTTTTACCACCTTGCATAACAAACATACAAATTAGGCGTATGGCAGTGTATCTGACGCCAGTGCAATGCACACTGCCGTGTTGACTTTGTGCGTTCGTTGTTAAATGTTGTCAGTTGTAATAGACAAGCCTGGCTGATGAACGCGAACTTAAATCTACTAACAGATCCGTTGAAACAAAGAACAGAAAATCTCAAAAATTAATAAACGACTAAAGGAAGAAATCGGTTTTGGATACGAGAATTGGTATTGTGCTAAATATTTGACCTCCTCTAAGCTTCTCGTGACGGACATCCAAACCTACAAGCTTGACCGTAAACCACGGTCTAGAAGTTCCTGTAGAAGTTCTTTTTTACGGTTGCATACTAACTTAACCTAACCTTTAGTGTAACAACGGAGAAATGTGCCCACGTGGTACGGAGTAGAATGTCTTGGGGAATGCTTCAGTTACAAGAAACAGAAAATGTAATGTCGCTTTTGAAAAGCGCGAATTTGCGACTTAATATTTCAGTTCAGTTATCAGTGTCAGAAACTGCCCGCCGCTGTAACGCACCATAGTTCTCAGTTGATTCTAATTAAATTCAGTTACGAATTCATTGCCGATTGCAAGTACCGCCATCTTTTGTCGTTAGGGGACGTTTTGCTACTTTAGTAAAAGATAAGTGAACAGAAATAAGTTAGCCTGTAGAGCAGTAATTTATCGCTTTAGCCAAGAACTAATGATTAAAATAGAAAGTTCATGGTTGTAGGTCCTTATATCGGATAATGTTCGTTTGAGTTCGGAGCTCGATTAGTGTGATGTCATCTTTCAAAATTGGAATAAGCGACTGATGTACACCAAAACACGCAGAGGAATCGTTTTTTTTTTTTTTTGTAAGGCTGTCTAAATTTGCACGTAGTATAAGACAGTTGATTTACTCTAAAAAAGTAAATGTTGATGCTGAGTAAAGTTTAAAAATGGCAGTAATTATACTTTGAAATTTAAAGTAACTGTTGACGTTAGGTGAAGATTTATTCTACATCCAAAAAGGACTGTAGATTCAGACATACAGATAAATTCGTGAAAATAAACTTGGCTGTGTTTTTTGTCCGTCATATCTTGAGGCGCCGAATAATCTCCGGGAGACGAGCCGACGGTTTTTTTCCCTCTTCGTTTGTTTATGAGTTATATTAAAAAGAATATAAACAAAAGACACAGTGGAGTGTCATCAAGAGAAAAAAAAACGCAAAAAAATATTTATTGTATAGTTTTATCGTCGAAATTGATATGGGTCCAAACAGAGCATTAAGACGCCGACGGTAACTCGACCCCACTCAGACAGTCGATGGATTCTGATCATTAGAAACAGACTGTTGTGTTTCTTCGACCGTCGTTTTATGCTCGTTTATTTTCCATTAGTCGCTTTTTATATATTACCGCGCCAAGATTAAAACTCCAAATTTCATCAGGTAACCCACAAGAAGTCAGAAGAAACACCTAGTTTATATCTATCTATGGATTGTTTGCCGACGACGATGTCGGAGGAAACAATGTCATGACGATTGAGTCTTCTAAAAGGCACCGAACAAACAAACAAACGCACACATACGCACATGCACCCATACACATCATTGTGTGAGACAGAGTGAACTCAATTTTCCTCCAAAGAGGCCTAATAGAACTGGTACCAAAATACAAAAGAGACAAAAAAAGTGCTGATGGAAAAGGAGATGACCCTCACTTCTGGCTGGTTTTTGCTGTCCGAGGTCGTACTTTAATGGCAATGAAAATGCCATAAAAGTGATTAATGTTGCCGAGGCCTCTTAGGATTTCTCCTTTTTATGGATCTGTCATTCACTTGAGCTGAGATAATAGTAACCACATGAATAAAAATAAAAATTAAAGCCGAAAGGGGAATTAGTTCACAGATTTCATATCTGTTCCCGAGGGCTTCTATCAGCCAGCTGCTAAACCAGAAAGAAAAATAGGAAAATGAATGTGATGTATACAGTATCCATATACGGTATGCATACAGGCAGCTGACCAGTCTCTGCTGAAAACGGATTATACCCATCATTTGAAATGCTAACTGAAATATTAAAGTATCAACTAAGGGCATAACATCAGAGAAGTAAAGAAACATTCCTGTTCCTGAAGGAACCGTGATGATAGACAGCTGTTTCAGTTTTTGTCTCCATATTCCTTGTTTATCAAAGTGTCTAAACATTCCTTATTTTTCAGATTCTCTTCTCTATTAAAAAAAAACAAAAAAAAAAAAAAGAAATTATCGCACTGTCTAAGATACAAACTCAAAAACTGATGAACTAAAAGTTATTTGTTTTTACACTTCATTTGCTTTCTTATGAATTTAATTATCAACATTTCAGATTGTGAAAATCACACACACACACACACACACACACACACACACACACACACACACACACACACACACACAGAGAGAGAGAGAGAGAGAGAGAGAGAGAGAGAGAGAGAGAGAGAGAAAGGAAAAGAGTATATAATTAAGAAAAGAAAGTACTCAACGTACATACACCCATACACATACATACGCACAATATATATAGTCCTCGTCTGTAATAGAGGAACCAATATATATACAGTATATGTAGTGATTGGTTCCTCTAATACAGCCAAGGACTATATCCACCGAATGTCTCTCAAACAACAAGCAAAAGCGCAGCATCGCGTTCGCCCTCCCAAGCTAAAGGCAAAACGTTCCGAAATTAAAGTTCCCTTTGTCAAATCCGCGAGGCGAAATGGAGAGCGGAATTGACAGAGTACATAAAACGAAAAGCATTCCGGGCGGTTTCCCGGTAATAAGATAAAAGCAGAAGTTGTGTGTGTGAAAGCTGGCGTTGTTTTGGGGTCCCTGGAATGCCGGGTGGGTGGTTCCAAGATTGCCACTCAACTTGAAGCGAGGTCGAGAATTTCTGAGCTTCCATGTCCGGCCAGACGTGAGGTTTGCATCCAATTTCCTAAACAGTGAGACATGGCCGCACCTCTTTCCGAAATTTGTTTCCTTGAGGCATCGCAGAATGTTTCACCCGTTTCATTCTCTTTCATCCTGTGGGGGGAAGCGGGCGGACCCGGCCTGCATTGTTCCTCCTCGGCCGAATATGCATTATTAACGTCAGCTATGATAAAGTTAAGAAAGGAAGACGTTTAAAGATGTATATGATGGCGCTAATTCAATTTGGCCGAGACGTAAAAAGACGTTAAACTTTGGCTCACGCACGAAGGTTGCGCCAGAGGACCCGAAGAGCCGCCCAAGCAGCCCATTTTGTAGATTTGATAATTCACGCCGTGACTGACGATGCCACATTACTGTTTTGAAAATTTGTGTCAGGTTAAAGTATTAGGGCCATCAAGGCGCTGCATTTAATCCAGACACCAACGAGAGAGGCCTTGTTAAGGGGATGGAGCCAAAGGGACCCCTCTGCCGTCCCGCGGCCTAGCCATTCCCGCCATTATGGAGGGAGACCACAGCACCGGAAATGAGCGCCAGCCAGCGGCCCACCTTGAGTCGCTAGGCGCTCGTTCAACTTTGAGCCATAACATTTTATTTGGACAAAGGGCGCGGTGGACGTGGAATAATTTGCATTTTATGACGAATTTTCCCACCTTTACCCTTGTTTCCCTCTCCCGTGGGAAATAAGCGGAAAACAGTTGAGGAAGCCCAGCCACCATTACCCTACTACTCTGCTACCATTGGAAAAGGCTCCCACTCGGAGGCGCTCGGCCTCAATATGGCGTCGGTGTTAAGACACTCGTTTTGCATCTCTTTAGCCCATCTCGGCCGCACGTTACCTGAAGTTACCGAACGCTCTTTTAAGACCTCATCCTTTGCTTGGTCGAAGGGATCCCTGCAGAAGCAGCAGCACCCCTATGTGGACGTGCTTTGCTACGCCCCTCTTCGAAAGATATCCTCCGAAGGAGTTGATAGCAGTATTCATGAAGCATTCCGTACCATATGACTTGAGTAATATACTCACTGATAGGAGATAAAGGATGACTGTTGGTTCTTAGCAAACGACCCTCGGAAACTATTCACGTAAGTTCTGCCGCACTTATTGATAAAAGCTCTGATGAAAGTATCGTAGATGGAGGTGAGGCCTCTCTCTCTCTCTCTCTCTCTCTCTCTCTCTCTCTCTCTCTCTCTCTCTCTCTCTCTCTCTCTCTCTCTCTGATATAAACACATATTCTTTTAGATTTAGGCTTCATATGCACATAGAGATAATAGAGAAAGTTCATATAAAGATTAATAATTTTTTTACGGTTAATCAACCTCAGAAAAGAATGTAAATTCGTATATACATATAACCATACTGTGCACACATTATATATATATATATATATATATATATATATATATATATATATTATATATATATATATATATATATATATATATATATATATATATATATATATATATATATATATATATATATATATATATATATATAATGTATGTGTAAATGTGTGAGTGTGTGTACATGTTCTAATGGACGTAGAACATTACCCATCCCATATTAAGAGTAATTATAGAATGAGAAAAGATTATGGTCTCACGCCAGAGTAGCCTACTTACGAGTCGGGAAAAACGGAGGGAAGGAGAGAATGCCTAGTCCTGCTGCTGTGGGAAAATAACATCATTATATGGAGGATATGGCAAGACGGTCATTGCTTGTGTTAAATAACTTCAGAATGAGTGTGTCTTTGTTGTCGTTGCAGCTACTCAAATTTCCTAGTGGTTACTTTGCTTGTCTTTGTTTCTTCCTCACTATTAAATAATATTATCTTTTATAGAGTCCATATTTCCTTTACTTCATGCCTGTTTATGATTGTATATTCTTGCTTTTTGCGGTTCAGCCTTTATTTGATTGTTAGTCTCGTCTCTTTTAGGCTTCTTCAGTAGAAATGTTTATACAACAGCAACAACAATAAAATTGATAATTTTATTTATTTAAAATGCATTGTATATCCATATATTTTGCTGTGTGGCAACACCAGGTCTCATTGTCTCTAGAGTTGAAACTTGCCGTCATCCTGCAAGGAAACAGACTTGATATCAGTGTACAGAATGAAGCTACCTTTGTCCGAGTTGGGGTGGGACGTAATGACTCTCGGGTTAGGATTTCTTGTCTCAGCCCTTTCATTTTTAATAATAAAATTCGTTAGTCACGGGATCGATTTGTTTGGGGCGGGGGAATTATTCTAAGGGCTAATAAACCTTTGTATTGGGATGAATAAAGAGATTTTAATTGAAGCTTTTTAGTGTTCTCCAGACTTTCCTGTTCCAGTAAATGGACACTTTACACCAATCGGGGAAAGTTCAAATTAATAAGTGAGGAAAAATATATTGTTATATATTTCAAAGTTTTCCGTTTATAAATTCAATATAATCGAGATCGTTCTGACTTCATGTGCCTTCGAGGGATTTTGGCTTCAAGCCAACGTGTAAATTTCAAGTGCCTCCTGCAGTTCAGATGCTAAAATAACTGTGTCGAGAGAGAGAGAGAGAGAGTGAGTCACTTTCTCATTATTTTTCCTAGTGTTTAGGGAAATTGGTTGATGGACGTTTTCGATGCTTGATTTATAGAGAGAGAGAGAGAGAGAGAGAGAGAGAGAGAGAGAGAGAGAGAGAGAGAGAGAGAGAAGCGGAGGGGAAAGCTCAGTTTGTCGAAAAATTCGTCAACACAGGCTTGGCGAAGAGTTGAGTGAACCTTGTGCAAACTGTAACTAAAACATAACACTAATCATCATTATTAAAAAATGTAGTTAGATCCTTTTAACCGAAGGATAATCGCAAGAGACAAAATAACAATAACGATGAAGGAAACGGATCGGAAAAAACCAAATGGTTTTGAAGCACTATTGAATGGCGCGAAGCAGTAAACTATAAGTGTCAGGGATCGGCGGTGGCCTTTAACTGCATAATGGTTTTATAGTCTCAAATGACTGTCGAGGCCTGGAGACATCTCGAAGAAGAAGAAGAGGAAGAAGAAGAAGAAGGAGGAGGAGGAGGAGGCAAAGGGCCAAAAAATTAAGAAGGACAAGAAAAAGGTAAACTGAGCTTAAAAAAGTAAGAAGAAGAAGCTAGGCAAGAATAACAACAGAAGTAGCAAAAGTAACGTTGGTTATAATGATGTTAGAACTAATGATATTATAAAGAAAAGAAGCATAGGAGAAAGGACGGGAGTCAAAGAAACTCAAGAAGGAGAAGAACAAGAAGAAGGCAAAATGAGCTGAAAAAAGGAAGAAAAAGGAGAAGAAAAAGAAGATACAGAAGACAGGCAAGAATGATAACAGAAATAGCAACAGTAAAAATGGTTACGATAATGATAATGCCAATGCTGTTATTAAGAAAAGACGCGTGGGAGAAAGAACAGGCGTCAAAAAACTCAAGAAGAAGAACAACAAGAAGGCAAACTAGGTTTTAAAAAGTAAGAAGAAGGAGAAGATACAGAGGATAGGCGATAATGCTAATGATATTTTAAAGAAAAGAAGCTTAGGAGAAAGAACAGGAGTCAAAAAACTCAAGAAGAAGAAGAAGGGAAACTGAGCTTAAAAAAAGGAAGGAGAACATACAGAAGATAGGCAAGAATAACAACAGAAGCAGCAACAGTAGCGATGGTTACGATAATGATAATGCTCATGATGTTATAAAGAAAAGATGCGTAGGAGCAAGAACAAGAGTAAAAAAACTCAAGAAGAAGAAGAAGAAGAAAGCGATGAGGCAAAATGGAGCCTCGGCATTCTGCGTGTGAGAGACTCCTCATCAGTAGTATCGGGGGTCAAGAAGGTGAAGTATTTTGTGGGTATCGATGACGGGAAAACGATGACGGTAAACCGATCGAAAGCTTTATTGCACCTCATCAATTACCCCCACCCCCATCCCGCCCCCACCAGAAGGAATCGTCAATTCTGGCTTCGAGACAACTATCGTTGTCTATTCCATCCATTCAGACATCTTGAAAGGAAACTCCACAAACAATGGGTCGTTCTATGGCTTTAGAGAGAAGAAAGAAATGCGTGCGTCATTCCAGAATTCTCGGGAATTCTGCGTGACACGTTTTTATTCCCGTTTAGGTGCCATTGGTTTTCTGATTGTTTGTGGGAATAAATAAATTTTGTTTTAATCGATTTTCGTCGATAAAATCTTTACAAAGCATCGGATATGGATCATATTTTGGAAATAGCTATTTGAAGCCGCAGCCTAATTGGCAAAAATATGCAGTGATGTCTAGTGTGGATAATTAATCAAAGAATTTAAAGGGAAACTCAGCTAAATTTAGTAAGCACCCAGAGAGAGGCTAGTTGTGACGTAAACTAAGGGTTCCCAGTAGCATTTTCGTCGAACATAAAATTTGACCCTCTTTACAATAAGCATCGGATAATTATGGATAATATTCTATAAATAACATATTTATTGGTAAATAAATCAAGAAAGCTAGTTGAAACTACTACTTCTTTGTTTAGCGCAGTCACCTAATTGGCAGTTGAAAAAATATGAAACACTGATTTGAGTTAAAACACATACAGTAAACAAAAAAAAAAAAAAAAATATATATATATATATATATATATATGGATAAAGAAGGCACAAATTATCAGTGTTTAACTGCCAGCCGGCCGATCGATAGAAATCGACTTAAAAAAGGGTTAAAGATTAAAGGCGCTCCCATTTTTGATAAAACTTCAGCAAAAGTAATCTTTGGGCGTTTCTACAGGCCAAAACCTCCCCCAGAGAGCAGGCAATGAGTCAAAGCATCTGTGTTGGGCGCACCCCTGTCCCATAGGAGGATAAAATGAAAGCCCAGGGTTCGCGGGCTGGAAGATATGGAGTGAACCATAGACGTCCTCAACACCTGGCCCCATCGATGCCCTTGCATAACCACGTGGCCCTTTGTATACTTCTCCTCGTGCCCTTCGACCGTATTTGCCCACACGCCATTGCTTAAGTTTAGGAGTCCCCATCGCCTTGCCCCTTTATAATTGCATCTCACCACGTGGAAGAAACTCGCCCTGGAAATTAAGTCATCCACGCTACGCGCCCTAAATTGTAAGCCCCATTTCATACGCTTTTGTCTCGTAATATTTTCTTAAGGAGAAAGCCAGAAATCTCCCTTGTCTATGTTATCTTGCATCGGCAGTATTAATTCTTTAACTCCTTTCAAGTAAATATTAATTTTCATTACTGGCGTATAAAATCATTTGGAAAATTTGTGGCTGGAACAGTTTCATTCAAACTGAGTTCCTCTTTCCCTACTAATGTCATTTTGTAAATACACTACTTTAAATGTGCCCACGTGTTTCACGTAAATTTCCCTCAGTAACCAGAGCCCTATGCTCATATGAAATTCTCCTTTGTTTTCCTCTTTTTAGTTTTGAAAGTCAGAAACAAGGCTAAATTAACTTAAATTTTGCTACCTGTTCACAGAAATATTTCAACCTAAAACCACGGAAAAAAAAAAATATATATATATATATATATATATATATATATATATATATATATATATATATATATATATATATATATACCACGTTTGCTATAGGAAGTGTCATTATCATTCACTGAAAGCAGTAACTATTACGTTCATAGCACCGAGGTCGTTGATAAAACAGAGGCATGACTGCATCAAATTCCAGCATTAAAGGAAAGGCTAGGAGGCAAATCATTGTTGAGAATGACGATAATATTACGGTTTCCATTGGTAATACCACGGGTAATGAATAAGAATTTGGTATATATACACATGACAATGTACTTGTAATAGTCACAGTGCCCTCTTAACTTCTCGAATTCTTCGCGGTTTTTTGGATACGCTTGTCACTACAAAGCTTTAAGATCCAAGTGCAAGAAATTGAAGTGGTTGTGATGTCCGGTCGCGGGAAACGAACCCGTTTCACCATATCACAAGGAGGTCACGTTGCCGACCTGGCCTCCTTGTGATTATGGTGACACGGGTTCGTTTCCCGCGACCGGACATCACGACCACTTCAATTTCTTGCACTTGGATCTTAAGGCTATGCAGTGACAAGCGTATCCAAAAAAGCGCGAAGAATCCGAGAAGTTAAGAGGGCATTGTGACTATTACAATTACATATGTATCTGGTAAAAGTGACCAGTAGATTCTACAAATATGACAATATTATAGCAAAGGAATTTGGTAACTATACATGTGGCATTATTACTATTTTCATTGTACAAGTTTACGTTGACTATAGGAATACATAGCAATTATAACGCAATTTCTCTTTACCCTACCACTATCAGTTATACAAAACCTTTGGAAATGGTGAAATACAATCGTATTGAAATAACTGAAAACTGAAAGAATGAGTACCTTCAAATCCATGAAAAAGTAAATATATAGATAAAACCGGAATACATAGACTCACTGATAACCACTCAATAACCCTACAACAAACATTAGCGTCAGTTTCAAGTAAATGAAATCAAGCGTGTAGAAACAACAAAACTGACACAGAGGCACAAATAAAATAGTGACAGGGGAATAGTGTGTTATACCAGGCACTATGGATTTATTATGGGATTGATCATTACAGTAAGGAAGTTAAGGTTAGAATACTTGCGTTATGTTACCTTTATTTAGTAGGACTAAGCAGGTACACGTGAACCAGAACTTTTGAGACAATATGTAGCAATAGAAACTCCAGGGTAACAATGGTTGCTTACACAGAGTGTTACTGTAAGACTTGGTGCATATCTCAAGTTACAGGAAACGTGAATTGCTCCATGGAACTATATCACACAATTAATATTTTCATTTGTTGCCCATTCCCTTATTGCACTCTACTTAGAGACATGACTCGTCGAAAAGATGAGAGAGAGAGAGAGAGAGAGAGTGAGTGTATGTAGGGTAGGTGTTTGAGTGTGTGAAATAATATAAGAATTCCAGAAACTACTACTATTACTACTACTACTACTACTACTACTACTTACTACCAACATCTGAGTGTTCATTCATAAAGTATATGGGCTGGGTGTCTAGTAAAGTACGTCTTACCAAGGCCAAGAGAAAGAGAAGGTCTGCTCACTTCTCCCCAAATTTCCCTTGTAGGCGGGGCTTTGCCTACCTCCTTATTGCGTCAGCAGGTGAATTGCAGCAATGAGCAGGTACCGCTAAGATACGTCATCGCCTACGTAGGTACCCCAGGTGGGAGGCGACTCCCCCCAATTGGGTAGACCTTGTCTCTCTTGGTCTTGCGTCATACTGCAGTATCAGTGAGTGCGAGACCCTTCAGTAATGACGTTTTACTAGCCTCTATCTACGAGCCTGCTAGATTTAGCTAAGTTTCCTTTTAAATTTCTTTGATTTACTCTAAGTGCCTCAATTATCAACATTAGACATCGCTGCATATTTTTGCCAATTAGGCTGTGGCTTCAATTAGCTATTTCCAAAATACGATCCATATCCGACGCTTTGTAAAGATTTTATCGACGAAAATCAATTAGACACGGCTCCGAAATGCACAGTAGTCGTATGCGATTTGCATCACTAACGACCCAACAGAAAGATTTTGCAACAAAAATTTTAATTTTTTCCTTATGACAGCGAAAAAGAATTTGTAAATAATAGGCCAAAAGAGGAGGTAAAAACATGCAGTAGAGCGGAAACAACATAGGAAGAAAGGTAAAAGTAAATAAAAAATATATGCAAAAAATTAGATGCCAGTTAATGAGGCTACATAGTAATTCTTTGTGGTACGAAATGGAGACTCTCCATTTAGAAAAGAATACTTTATTGAGTGAACTATACTACACACGGTTAACTGTATTACTATGGGCAAGGGCCAAGTTCCAAGAGTCTTCGAAACGCTCTTGGGGTCTTGAAGGTGTTTGAAATGCCATTTTGAGCTGCAGATCGCATTATTATTATTATTATTATTATTATTATTATTATTATTATTATTATTATTATTCACATGTTATACGTTCCTGTGAAAAAGTGAATGAAATAAATGAATGAAGGAATAAATGATCGGGAAAAAATGAAAGCATAAGTGGCTAGAGGAATAACTGATATGAAAAAATAAATGGCTGAAGAAATAAGCGATTGAAGAAATAAATGACCTGGAGAAATAAATGAATGAAGAAATGAGTGGCTGAAGAAATATATGAACTGGGGGAAAAGTATAGTGAAGAAATAAGAGGCTGAGGAAATAAATGACTTAAAACAGTAAGTGACTGAGGAAATAAATGACCCGAAGAAACAAAAAATTTAAAAAAGTAAGTGACTTATCAAATAAAGGATTGGAAAAAATAAGTGACAGGAAATAATTAACTGGAAAGAAATAACTGACTGGAAAAATATGCAAGTGACAAACTTTTTATCTTTCCCCTCCTCATAATTCAATATAGCTCTTGATTGGTTTAGATTAAGATGACTTATGCCGGCACGGGTCTTTACCCTATGGGGCCCAAAAGTTTGGTAAGGTGTAAAAGGGAGTTAGAGGTATGATGTGGACCCCCAGCCCTGGCCAACCAACAGAGATTGAATTCACTTTACTTGCCAGTGCATTTTATTAGCAGTTTATCTGTTTTATCAACTATTGATATTTCAAAGAGAAATACGGGTTAAATACTAAATTACATTTTCAATTTTTTAAAGTTGAATCGTTTGGCTTTTCGGGCTTCATCGTGATCTGTTGACACTCACAACAAACTTCATAAGGAGTTTGTTGCAAAATTTAGTGAAGCTTTTTTTTCGCAAAGTAGAGAGCTAACAGTACTCCGCAACCTTCAACTCTTAACTGGTCTTGTAGCAGGCACAAGGGGACTAGTGAAGTAGAAATGATAAATTTTCGAGCGAATAATACACGTATGTTTGTGGAAAGAACTCAACGTCAATTGACAACTTCAACTCTTTAACTTCAATCCGCGGCTCTAGCCCTCAACTTCAGTTCTCAGCTTCAACTCTCAACGTCAGTTCCTTACAGTCTTATACTCATTTCTGATCAACTTTTAAGTTTTTATGAGACCAATTCTTTGACCATTGCAACTCTGAATCACGTATGATTTCGGAAAGAACTCTCAACTTCATTTGGCAACTTCAACTCATAACTTAAATTCGCAGCCCTAGTTCTAAACTTCAGTTCTCAGCTTCACCTCACAACTTCAATTCCGTACCATCCTATAATTTCTGATCAACTTTTAAGTATTTTTTTGTGACCAAGTCTTTGACTGTTGCAACTCTGAATCGTGTTTCCTCGTAGTTCACGCGCCCCGTTATCGTTTTTCCCTTCGTCATGAGGTGATTAATGAATTGGAACGTTGCGTGGCACCCACTTCTATCTCTGGAATCGTCGGAATGAGATCTTCACGGATAGGAAACTCAGGCATTCTTCTCACGCAATGCTATACTCGCGTCTTTAATAGGAAAATTAAAAAAAAAAAAAAAAAAAAAAAAAGCCAGACCAGTCGAATAAAAGCTCTCATGCATTACGTATTGTACACACACACACACACACACACACACACACACACACACACACACACACACACACACACACACACAGATTTCTAACTTTTGTAGTTGATCACATATTTAGATATTCAGCTGTTCGCTGATTTGTGTATTTATATTTATTGCATTTGGTAATTTATGATTGTTATATTTAACGAATGCTGTTTACGCGTCCTTTGCAAGTCAGTGGCCGTTTAGGCTTCTTCCAAACGAGTGTTGCTCCTTTTTATTAATAATGATGCTGATAATCAGTGTTTACAGTGCAGATTAAGTTGTCTGCAGTGATGGTCTGGCGGTATTGTTTAAGTGGCAATGTCCCAGCACCCAGGAACTGGTGTGGATGTCCCAAAACAAACGAGCTGGTATGAATGCACCAGTACTAAGGAACTGGTATTGATGTCCCGATACAAACGAGTTGGTATGAAGCACCAGTAATAAGGAATTGGTGCTGATGTCCCAGTACAGGGAACTGAAGTGACTGTAAAGTGTGTCAGTGTAACAATATGGCCTAGAGACAGAAACAGCAGACGACTGTAACATCATTGATATAAAATTCGCCTTTATTAGCAACATTGTGATAACCAGGTGTTGGACAGTTTGACAAAATTTTATGGTAGTTACAAATTCCCTCAAGAGTTTATTAGGTTTTGAACCAGAAGGAGACAGTATCATTCTTGATTAAGTGAAAGTTTACATTATGGTTATGTATCTAATCAATATTAAGCTATGCAGTTGGCGTTTCCAAGCATTATTTCCTTTATATTCTTAGTTACATGAATGTGTTAACGAAGAATGCAACTTTTGCAGGCAGACGCACAAACGAACAAACAAAATTTTCTATTTCGTATTTTGATAATCTGTTGATGTTTAGGATACTTATCTTAGGGATTTGTGAGGCAATATCTATCCTGTGGAAGAAGAGAGAAAAAATCAATTACAGAGTGACTAATACAAAAATTTGTCACGTGTTACAGCTTTCTACTCATAAAATAAAAACCTTTTATCACACCAGTAATTCGAAAAGCCTGTGCCTTTAATTCATCGATTACCAACAAGACTTTACCTCCATAAACCTGCTCAGTACCTTCTAAAACACCAAAATGCTTTGCAGAGGAAGCAGCGTGCTGTAGAATGCGGACGAAACACACCACCGTGAAAACAGCTTTGAAAATATCCGGCGTTAAATGGCTGCGATGGGATGAAAAAAAAAAAAAAAAAAAAAAAAACTGGATGATGTTTTCGAGAGCGCAGCGTAAAACAGCCTCCATTATAGATGAGTTGGAATCCACGATGAGTGTCGTTGCTGGCATGGAATCGCTTGACCGTGTGGAAAAAGAGTTGTGGCTTGGAATGGAATGGGATGAGGCTATACTGATAACCACAGCTCTTGTGACGCTAAGTTATAGGATTGGTTATTCAGTCAGATCGATCGTCCATTATGGAAGAGGCCTGTGGAAAAGAGTTGTGGCTTGGAATGGAATGAGATGAGGCTACTGATAACCATAGCTCTTGTGACATTAAGTTATAGGAATGATTATTCAGTCAGATCCATTATGGAAGAGGCCGTGTGGAAGAGTTGTGGCTTGGAATGGAATGGAATGGAATGAAACTGCTGATAACCATAGCTCTTGTGACGCTAAGCCACAGGATGGTTATCGGTCAAATCGACCATTCATTACGGAAAAAGGAGAAAAACTTGAAGGAGTCTATATATGACAAATTTGTGGGACAATGTAATTCAGCAGGACTTACATTGAAGTATAGAATGAATCTGAGAGAGAACTGACTTTTATTTTTAATATAATATGCAAAGCACATGCCGACTGG
>NC_089746.1:46194011-46209011 GCF_040412425.1 Macrobrachium rosenbergii
GCGCGTCTCCCTCGCCATAAACCATCGGCGATTACGGCTTCTGCTGCCCATCCGAACCTCCCTCGGGGCTAACTACCGGCTCCAGCTCCCTTTATGAGGGCGCGCCACACTAATGTTAGCGGCTATTTGATGGACTCTAGCATAATTCGCTAATGACCAGCTGCTAAGGTAAGTGGCGACCTTAAAGGCTCTCACAGGTTGGGTCAGTGGGGAAGGGGTGGGCCACTGGTGCCCTTCGGGAGAGGGTATGTTGGGGAGAAGGGTTGTAGGTATGGGTGCCCGGTCACTATCGAACTCTTCTAAAAACATCGCGTAGTGTCACTGGCGTTTTACGTTGGGAGGGGGCCGGGGAGAGACAAATAGAAGCAAGGAAATACGGGCGGTGATGGATGTCGGGCCAAATGCCAATAATGATGATGTCTTTCAACGATTACCGAATATTTCGGCGATAAGTCGAAGGTGGGCAGACCCCTCTTAAAATGGTGATTAGGCCGAGGATGTTAAATGGGACGGCAGCAGCTTGAAGACTTCTGTCATGTGTCGATGGAATTTCAGGGAGACGACGTTAAAGCTGAGTAATGGTTCTCAGACGTAACCTGAACCGTATTAAATAATCGTATTTCTGTAGATGAACGAAAATAACGGTGAATTAATTATCGTAGTAATTTTCTCTCTTATCTACTTATTGCTTACACATTGCTGAATACAATTAATTCAGATCCTTTGTAAGGTCATCCCGTAAGGGGATAGTGCACCTCATGTGGTACACTGTAGGCATTACTTAAGGGTCTTTGCAGCGTCCCTTCGCCCCTAGCTGCAACTTCTTTCATTCCTTTTACTGTATTTCCGTTCATATTCTCTTTCTTCCACGTTGGTACAGAGGAAGAGAAGGGATTAGTCATAGCAAAGAGAAAGTGGAGATAGTGAAAAGACAATGACGTGATCATTGACTGGACGGGTTACTTTCGGTTCAGTCCCATCGTGAAGAGAAATAAAAGGTGAAATGAAAAATGAATCGCTAAGGTTTTTTGCAGATTCCCTTCACCCCTTTCACTCTTTTGGCTGTACCTCCGTTCATATTCTCTTTCTTCCATCATATTTTCCCAATAATAATTGTTCCATAGTGCAACTACAAGGCTTTCATCTTTTTACACCTATAAAACCTTTTTACTCTTCAATCTCTCATTCAGCGCTGAATGACCTCGTAGGTCCCAGTGCTTGGCCTCTGGCCTCAATCTTATATTGCATTCAAAATATGAGAGTAGTATTTCAGCCACGTACAGTTAAGGCCAAAATAAAGCTATGAATTATTAAGACAATAACTTGTAACGTCAACACAAAGCTTCTAGGTTTTTAGCTTGTTATGGAGAAGAGTCACCACTTTGAATTATGGGATCTGTCCAAGACAAGCCTAACTTGGTCGGGCTACTCAAAAATTTTGGTCGAAACGAAGATTGATTGACAGATTTATGGTCACTAAGACTGGCGTCACATCTAGATTGTTGACGCCGTAAGGAAATTGATTAATGAAAAAGTTTAAGAAGGAAGTTTCATTTACGGAATATATAAAAATATATAGAGTTCAGGTCTCCGTTTGCAGCCAATGGCCTGTCCACACTAGCGGGCATGCCCGACGGACACTTCCAGCTGTTTATATTTTCTCTTGCTTCTGAAGCAGTGTTACCAAACAATTGCATCGTTCTGGCTCCATACTCGGTAGGTCAGTATAGTGGAACGGGCTATGGGAACAGTGTTTGCCCGTTGGGCAGTGCCCGCTAGTGTGGACAGGGCTTAAGAAAACCGAAGAATTAGATGTGAGAGGAGAGATGAAAATCTACAGAAAGTCGCAGCTACATGACGAAAATGATAGGGTGCAAATGCATATTGAGGTACTCGTAGATATTTGTCAATATAAACTAACTACCATCATTGGAGTAAGGACTATGTGACTAGCTTCCTAGCTGCAACGCCTTACATTTCGATTTACTGCACCTCCGTTCATATTCTCTTTCTTCCATCTTACTTTTCATAGTGCAACTGCGAAGTTTTCCTCCTGCCGCACCTTTCAGACCTTCTTACAGTCAATTTCCGTTTCAGCCCTGAATCATCATAAATTCTCTATTCTGTTCTATTCTAGATGACTGGCTCATTCGGGCATCTTGCTCATGTTGCGCGTACAAGCCTCTCTTCCTCGAACCTCCTCCATCTCTCTTTACCAACACCTCAGCTTCTCCTGCGCTCTCACACTCGCTCTAAACAGAGAACGAACAATTGATTGATTGAATTGACATTGCAAACCAGCCTTACAACTGTTCTAATCATTTACGTCGAAACTGAGATTTTTCTTTTTTGCTATAAAAATCTTACATATTAAAAAATCCTTAAAGAAAAATGAATTACTTCTTGTATATATTATATGTATGTATGTTTGTGTATATATATATATATATATATATATATATATATATATATATATATATATATATATATATATATATATATATATATATATTTCCAAACATTAAGCTACAATGTTAGTTAATATCCAATTCGCTCAACTTGGGAATATCATCGAAGGGGAATTATAAGTGATAAACGGTTCGGTACCTGGGAGACAGCCGAGTGGTTACCTACGTCACTAAAAGCCGTCGATTCGTACTGCAGAGAGTTCGAGTCTCCCAGGTACTGTATTGTTTATCAGTTGTAATTCCCATTCGGTGATATTTCCGAAGTAGAGAGAACTGGGTATTAAACGACATTTGTAGCTTAATGATTATTAATATAAAAATGAAATGGTGTGTGTGATAGAAATTGTTAATATACAGTGCAGTATATATGTATATATATATACATATATATATATATATATATATATATATATATATATATATATATATATATATATATATATATATACACACACACCCAAACAAGCTGGCAGGTCACCACTATATGGAATGGTTTCAAGAATTTCAATATATTCCGTATCATCATCTTAATAACAACAAAACAACAATCATTATAACAACAGCGGGAGCAGAAACAACAGCACAGCAGTATTCTCATTATTATCATCATCACAAGCAACATCACCATCACCTCTGTTAGCAACAGCCGACCACTCATTACCATCATATTCTTCACTATTATTATTATCAACTTATCATAATCGTCAAAATCATCGCCTAGATAGCCATCATCATCACCGTCAAAATCATTGCCGTGATCATCATCATCATAACTTTTGGCAACAAAAGAATAATCATTATCGCCTCATCATTTGAAGCAATGGTAACATCATCATCATCATTATCATCACCATTAACAAAACCAGCCCATCTGGCATTGTCACCATCATCATCATCGAAAGCAACGTTGACATTATATTCATCAGTGCCGTGAACGGCGGTGTACTTCATCATCATCACCATCATTATCACTATCATCATCAATATCATCACCATCATCCACCATCATCGTCAAAACCATCATCAACACCATCACCAACACCATCATTACCACCACTATCACCATCATCACCATCACCACCATCACCATCACCATCATCACCACCATCACCATCAACATCATCATCACCACCGTTACCACCACCATCATCATCATCAATATCATCATCACCGTCAGTATCATCATCACCATCATCACCTTGACCATTATCATCAACATCACCATCAACATCATCACTATCATCATACCGATCGGTACCCGAACGTATTCCTTGGCAACTACCCACAATCCATTATGCCCATTCGTCATCATTTCCTCTACCCTGTGATGACCCTTGCCAACCTCCCACTCTCTCCCTAACCTCCCCCCCCTTTCAACCTCTGCCTCCTTCTTCCTCCCTCTCTCCTCCCTTCCCCCGCCCATGACCCTCAATCGTCCCATGCCCTTATATAAATAGTGTGTGTCCCTTTCCTCAGGCTCGTAAATAACCTTCCGCCTGTCCGCTATCTGTTACGACATAAGTAGGTAATATACTTCAACCTTTTGTGCGTCTCTCTCTCTCTCTCTCTCTCTCTCTCTCTCTCTCTCTCTCTCTCTCTCTCTCTCTCTCTCTCTCAGAGAGAGAGAGAGAAAAGATTAGTAAGATCAGAGAAAAATGAGAGATGGAAGGACACCATAAATAAATAAATAGAGAGAGAGAGAGAGAGAGAGAGAGAGAGAGAGAGAGAGAGAGAGAGAGAGAGAGAGAGAGAGAGAATGTAATTTAGTAAAATCAGAGAGATATGAGAAAACATAGCAGGAAACTAAAAATAAGTAAATAAAGAGAGAGAGAGAGAGAGAGAGAGAGAGAGAAGAGAGAGAGAGAGAGAGAGAGAGTTGAGATTGTTATTTAGTAAAATCAGAGAGAAATGAGAGAAAATAGAAGGAAACTAAAAATACATGAGAGAGAGAGAGAGAGAGAGAGAGAGAGAGAGAGAGAGAGAGAGAGAGAGAGAGAGAGAGAGAAGAGTTTAGAAGAGAAATCAGAAAGAAAATAAATAAAGATAGAGAAACTGAAAATAAATAAAGAGAGAGAGAGAGAGAGAGAGAGAGAGAACGTAATTTAATAAAATCAAAGAGAAATGAAAGAGAATAGAAGGAAACTGAAAATAACTAGATGGATAGATAATTAAAGTTCGTCTCATCTCGTTCAAAAAGATATTCTGTCTTATTGGACGATCGAGAGATGAATGAGAAACAAAACTTGAGAGAGAGAGAGAGAGAGAGAGAGAGAGAGAGAGAGAGAGAGAGAATTTCTGTCAGAAATTACAAAGGGAGTGACAGATATTTTCCTGAGTGAGACAGACTGTAATTCATTCAGCCAATCTGCCAGCGATGGTTCCGTCCCCGTCGGCCTTCGCCGGGCGGCTCTGGAGGGAGGGACTTTGGGGCACAGCAGGTATTTGAACAGCTAATGGCAAGCCCCAGTCGGTAACCGCTAATACGACGCTCCCCGACCATTAATAACCTGTTATCCAGCCCATTAACGATACCATCATTAGTGCCTTATTACCTCGACCCAAACCACGATGGACTGTCATTGGGAATCATCGTCATTCTCACCATCATCATCGCCATCATTATCTTCATACTCATCATTTTCATCGTAAATAAAAGGGGATCGTTATTCTTTTTCTCATCATCATCGCCATCATTTTCGTCTCATTCATAGGCGGTTATCTTCTGGGTATTTCTAACACGTCGTAAATAATCCTTGAGGATTATGCGGTGCGTTAAGTTGAAGGGAAATTTCGAGTCTGTGTCGCATTTTGAAATTATTTGATTAGATTGCTATTGTTGCTCTCTCTCTCTCTCTCTCTCTCTCTCTCTCTCTCTCTCTCTCTCTCTCTCTCTCTCTCACATACATATATTATTTCAGGTATGCCACCTACTCTCTCCTTTTCACAATTTTTCAGGTAACGCCACTCTCTCTCCCTGTCTGTCACTCTCACAATCTTTCAAGTAACCCCCCCCCCCTCTCTCTCTCTCTCTCTCTTTCTCGCTATGTTCTTTGCGGCTTCAAAGAGCTTTCCACGTCGTCTCCGTAAACACCCAGATATCTTCGGTAAATTCTTTTAAACTTTGTTTCCCCCCCCCTCACCGTTGAATGATTCCGGTGTATAGTTGGCCGCAAGAATAAAAACCCCAAAGATTATATCTTCCATCGTGATTTACAGCTCTCGTGCCACATTAGTATCAAATATACGAAAGCAAAAAACCCATGTCTAATGCATAATTGACAAAGGAAGGCCATTGTCACCCACAAAGTACAAAAACAAAATAAATACATAAAATCAAATGTCATGTCTCATGTCCCCTTTCTCTGTTTTCGTCAATTCATACTTTCGCTTATTTTCAAGTTTAAAACATGAAAATCCAACAAGACCCTAAGTTAATTTATAAAAATTATTTGCTCATTATTTCAAGTTCATCAGATTACCAGAATTGCGTTTGATATATAAAAATAATAATATTCAATTCAGCATTTGAAAGGATAGTATAGTTTAAAAGACTACCTAGATTATTTTATCAGGACTTTTAGTACGCATAGTTACTGATATTGTGTTGAAATATAACAACAATCTTTGACATTCTGAATAACGTGGACTTAGAAACTTGTCCAATTTAAGGACTTTCGATTTGCGTATATTTGCATTGCCTGATGGGAATAGATATGGAATATTGACGAAAAATTTAATGGAAGGCAAAACTTGTTTCTGATAGGAAAGTAATTATCAGGAGAAGAAGGAAAGAAAGAGTGAAGACTCCTAAAGGTACCTTAAAAGCATAACAGTGTTTCAACATCAACTGGCACGCGCGCACGCAAGTGCGTAAATGCGTACGTCCTGTCATCTTAATTGCGGAAACGTGAGTGTGAGTGTGTGTATGTGTGTTTTATATGTGTGTGTGTGTGTGTGTAGTCAGTAATAGTTCAATGTTTACTTGGAACGGGGTCCCCCGAACTCATTTTTTATGAGTATGTCTCAGCCCCCGCTCCCCATACCGTCCCCGAAGTAATACGGAAATCATACTGTAACCATTTTTTTTATTTACTTTTTTTCAAAACGGGTTTCTCTTTCATTTCAGGAAAGGATATCCTTTCATTCCAGCCAACGTTTTACTGTTCTGTTGTTGTGAGTCCAGCACCTGATATCTAAAGGGCTATACGGAATTTATCGGCTAGTTTTTACCCAGAATTTTAGGTTACACTTTAGAACAATTCTTTTAGTATTCGACATATTTTTCTTTCAAATTGATTCTCTCTCTCTCTCTCTCTCTCTCTCTCTCTCTCTCTCTCTCTCTCTCTCTCTCTCTCTTAGGGACAAATGGGAATTAACGGAATGCGCTAGATTGGTTCACTGAGGTCGAGAATCAGACTACGATCTCTCTCATAGATGAAGAGACCCTCTAACCACTCGTACAGATAACACCTCTGCTTCACTTAGACTTAGTTCATCAAAAAATCTGACGAGTATATCAAAAGAAGGAGAGGAAAAAACACTAAACACGGACATACAACATAATGCACAAATGAAGAAAAACAAGTAAAACCAGGAGCAAATGAATACAGTACGAAAATGCAAGACACAAACACAAAAATTCTGCCCAAGTGAAGGAGAGAGTAGAAACAAATAAATAATTTGGGGGTTTTATATGGCGTCGTGACTGCCTGGGTCATTGACGCCGCTAACATGCAGGTCATGATGATGTAACTTCTTGAAATGCAATAGTCTTCTTGTCAGACTCCTGAATAACAACCAATATTTGTGAGCTTTGAATAACTTTATCTGTCGCTCATTTCTTATCCATAGAAGACAGTCCTTATCATCGTTCACTTGCTCTTTCTTCATGGTGAAGAACTCGGGCCCATTGCTGCTTCCATATCAGTAAAAATTTTATTTGACTTAATGAAATGCGGCAGTTCCCCAAGAAGTTGGACAGCTTTTGTTGCCAAAGTCCAGCTTTATCATTTATTGTTGTCTATCGTGTTTTGTGCATATTTCCTGATTCCTTCACCATCATCTGCAATTTTCCCTTCCCAGCACGGGATACTATTGATTGCCTTTAGCAGACCTGATCATTGGCATCGTATAAAGTATACCTTAGTTTAACCAGACCACTGAGCTGATTAACAGCTCTACTAGGGCTGGCCCGAAGGATTAGACTTATTTTACGTGGCTAAGAACCAATTGGTTACCTAGCAACGGGACCTACAGCTTATTGTGGAATCCGAACCACATTATAGCGAGCAATGAATTTCTATCACCAGAAATAAATTCCTCTAATTCTTCATTAGCCGGCCGGAGACTCGACCTCGGGCCTAGCGAGTGCTGGCCGACAACTCTACCGACTCTCCCAACGAGGAACTTGGTATCTTATAAACATTTTAGCAATGTATATTTGGAAACAGATCGTCGAGTGTATATATTTGCCACCTTTCTGTAGGAGCAGAATTATAAAGTGAAGAATATCTGAATAAGATATTTTGTTTTCTTTTTTACCAGTCCTTGATTGTTTTAAGCCAAAAGTTAAAGAATTGTCTGCCCATTTTCGTATAAGAAATAAAAAGAGGAATGAAATACCTTTTTTTTTAATTGCAAATAAACACCAAATTCTGGAAATTGACTGGAATGCATATATTGATGCCTCTAAACAATATACTGCCCCACCTCCCGAAAAAATCGTTTTTAAAATCATAATTATTTTTCCCAAAAGCGATTCTGCAAGGAACAGACAGTCCAGCAAGATTAATTGATATAGACTCTGTGCCTAAAATTAGCCAAGAAATTCGGCGTAAGGCGAAATCAAACTAGACAAAGATTCCATTGACTTTCGCTGCATAATATATTTTACCCTTCGTGAGAGAGTATCACAGCGATAATGCTATATACAGTTTCGTGCATAAATGCCATTTCCTAATGATATTTAGAGCATTGTGGTTATTTTTTTTATTTTTTTTGGTGTGTGTGCAAATGATGGAAGAGGCTGTGTTAGGAGAGTACTTGGTAGGCAGAAGTAAGGCCGGGGATGGTGGGGATCTTGTTTGAAGGTATTAGGTACCTCTAGGAATGAGGAATAATAGGAGGAAGGTAAAAAAGGGGATTGGGGGAGGATTTAGGGATGCCGAATGAAACGGAATTGGGTTGGGGGGGAGTTGGGGGTTAGGGTTGCATTGATAGGGGTGCCATCTCATTCATCATGCATAATAACCGGTAATGACAAATGCACCGGATCGGACACGTGATCTTCGAATTGCGCGTCGGGGCGAACTGGCCACTCGGGCGAGCGGTTGTGAAATCGTGGCGTGGATAATCCATCTTTAATGCATATGAGATGACACAGTTATAAGGTCCGCGCCATTAAACTCGGGCTGATTCGACTCCGAACGTTTTAAGTAGTGTTTTTCATCTTCCCCATCCCATTTTCCTGTACTGGGAAACCAAACGCGGGTTTTTGTAGTTCGTATGAATTGACTCTTAAGTATAGATGCATTGTGTGAATTGCACATTTTTGTTGTAGGCAATGTTAAGTAGATGTCGCAATGCACACACGAAAAAGAAATTTTGTGGTTTGTATAAATTGACTGTTAAGTATAGTTGAATTCTGTAAAATGTACATTTGCGTTATATGCAATGTTAGGTAGATCCCGCAGTGCAAACACGAAAATAAAAATGTTTATTTATTATCCCCCTTCAGAAGGCTAAATAATTATTTAATATTACTCTGCAGAAGATGAACCCAATTCATATGGAACAAGCCCACAGGGGCCATTGACTTCAAATTCAAGTTTCCAAAGAATATCGTATTCATCAGAAAGAAGTAACAAAAGATAACAGGAAATACAAAAAGAAGAGATCACTTATTAGAGAAGAAATAATAATTTAACAAATTAATAGATAAACAGATAGAAGTGTATGTGAAATACAGAGAATGGTTGCGTTGTTTTTTTTACAGCCAAACGTCAGGTAAAACAACCTCCGTCCTCTGCAGTTTCTGTCGAACTTGTTTTTTCTCAGCAAACCAGAGAGATGATCGTGAAGAGCACTGATCTCGTGACATTTTGCGTTGTTATTTGGGTCGAAAATAAAAGGGGAATAATGATGATAATAAGAGTTTACACGAAAGCTCATACATGCGTTGCATTCACCGCAGTTTGTATTTGTCTTATTTTGTACTTATATGTAGAGCTATTTAAGCTATGGTTAAATGGAAAAACTACAGCATACATATATATATATATATATATATATATATATATATATATATATATATATATATATATATATATATATATATATTCTTATATATTTATATCTAAAATTCGACTTTCCAGTCCATTAGCTAGGAAGTCAAATTTCATGGCAGCCGGAGGAGACTCCCACTAGGGGGGACAGAAGGTAGTCGTCCTACCGCACTATGTACGATATTGGGGGACAGAAAGCTGTTAGGGCACAAGGATCAGTCAGGATAGTAAACGGGCCACTAGGCTGACCCTTAGTTAGTCTTTACTATAAGACCTATTTCCCTTTGACCTTTGTGCTGGCTGTTATTTGCTTCTTTCAGATGTACTGCTGTCCTGTGCTCGCTGTGGCTATTGAGGGGGCGACTCTGTGACCTGGCTCGCTCTCACTCCGTGTCCTAACTCCGAAGCACAAGGTTGCTTCACTCTTAACCACACTAAGCTGGTGCTGTTCTGTCCTACTCCCACTGGCCACGTGTCGGGACTCCTGCGGCCTGAGTCCATCTTTTGCAAGCGAGCTCCATGCGCAGATGCAATAAGGTACATCTCAAAGTTGCAAGTAACGCCAGTGTTCTTTTCCTTGTCCTGAATTTCTCTCAGATTTTAGTATTTCCAACTTTTCATTCTCCCAAACAAAGTCCCTTTGTTTCCCACAGCCTAGCACACACATTTTCCCTCATGACTGGGTCCAAGCCTAAGTTAAGTTTGTTCTGTGATAATAATTAGAGCATTCCCACCATAGTGTTACCATGTGCTAATTAATCTAATTAATAATTCCCTCCATCGTGAATAATTAATTTCATTTGAGAGAAAGTATTTGTGTAAATGAATGCTAACCTGGAATTCTTTTCCAGAATCTTGTTATCTGGCTCTTCGCATTCTGCCCCTGCCCTTGTGAAACAATTGCCTTAGAAGACTCAATTCCATCTTGCCACGGCAAGATGCTTCTGAAATCGACAGTCTACAAGGGCCACGTGTTAGGCCCCTCAGCGTTATGGTTGTGCTAATGTAAAATAATTTTATCAGCCAGTGTTAGGCAGTTTATAAGATTCGTGTCGAACTTTTATTTATTTGCTAACTGTAGTTACACCTTTTATTGCACATTGCATGTGCCTTGATTGCTGAACTGCCAGCCTGTCCATATTAATTTCTAGTTGCAAATCTGTAAATAAATCAATTTAATCTAATCAACTGGTTTGAAAGGCAACCTTCCTATTTCCTTTGAATAGATGTAATTTCAAGGTTAGTCATACTATTAATTACATTTATTGCTTATGCTCTGAGATCTAGGTGTTGGCCCCTAAGGCAAAATTACATTCAAAATTCAATTTAACTCTTTGAACCGGACTCAGAACATAACAATATATATATATATATATATATATATATATATATATATATATATATATATATATATATATATATATATATATATATATATATATATATATATATATAAATATATAGTGAGAACGAGAGAGAGATTTGTACTGTGCGCCTTTTCCCCTTAGAAGGGGTGGTTTTGAAGCATATTAACCTTCTGGAACTCGTCAAGTCTTGCCATTCTCCATCATAGGGAGCTGATAAGATGCTAGCCCAAAGTGTTTAGAAATTCATATGGAACAAAAAATGGTGCTAAATTTTGTTTTGAAAAATGGAGTAGATGCACCTAAAATGTTTTTTTAGGAGAGAGAGAGAATTTTAGGGACGGCCCTCTTTGGGAAGATTGCCTAGCCTTGTGGTCCTAAGAAACAGAAACCATATACACCTTGGCGTGAAACTTTGTCAAGAAATTTAATTATTACATTTAACAGGATGGTTATGTTTATTTTGGTTCGGTTTGTTAAGATTCGACCCGACAAGATATCAGTCCAGCCTTCCTGCTATAAATACCTGCCCACCTTTTAATTTCATACATTCTGTCTGAAGTTGACCGCCTGCGTGCGCTTTGAAACGACTTAAGAGTAAAGTAAAGAACAAAAGCAGAATATCTTTCCATGTCCTTTGGAAATTTAATATTCCTTCTTCCTGCAGGCGAAAAGAAAGCAATAAGAAGAATCGAGAAGACACTCTACAAATTAAATGCCGTTGAATTAGCAATAGTTTTTAATAATATTGCCCTAAAAGAAGAACTCCTCCCAAATAATAATAATAATAATAATAATAATAATAATAATAATAATAATAATAATAATAATAATAATCCCTACCATAACTCTCCAAACCGTTCCTCACATCCACACCCCACCCCCTCTCTTCCCGGCCCCCTCCCCCTTCCCCTTAGGTCAGCTTGAAGGACGGGGGGGTACAGATCAGGGCCCCAACGTACCGATACATCGGTGCTCATCACGCAGGCAACCACAGGGACAGGACCACAACATGTATTTGTAAAAAGACGATGGTTCGATCACTGTTCGTCCTGTAACTGGATTACTTTGGGTGTCTTTTTTTATTTTATTCCACTCTCTGTCTCTCTTTACAAGTTTTTGACATTTACGGTCGTTTTCGAAAGACAAAGACATTATATTAGGCTTTTTCAACCCGATTGCCACGTATGTTTCGCCTAAATGGAAATCCCTCGGCCCGTTCACAAAAGGTTTCATATAGCCTTTTTTTATTTTTTTTATGGGTACTATTGTGCTAGGATGTCGAAAAACACCAGGGAAAAATTATGAATTCAACAAATTCATGTTGCAATTGGATTTTCTCCTCCAGAGGAACGAGGCAAGTGTTAATTGAATTATAGTGTCAGCCTCCTTCTGCTCTGATGACTGGGGAAGCATCGAGTGTTGACGTAGAAGCTACAGTTTATTTAGGGAAAAAAATGAATACAAATGTAGGGGTATTTTAGACATGGCCTCCATCACACAGTTGGATACATGACTATACCTTGTTACAGGTACATAAAGTATCTGAATATTCGGCAGGTATGACCAGAAATAACTTTAAGACGTGTCCAAAAAATATAATTTTTCAGCCTAGTTTTCGGTTAGTATTTCTTACGAGAATATGTTAGAAAGAATACTAGCTTGCAACTAAGACACTTTATTTTTGTGGTTATTCTTTCCTTATGAAATTCTGTCCTGGAAATGAAGTGTCCTTAGGTTAATCTGTAACAGAATCCACGCCATTTTTATGGCGCGATTATACACAAGGTGGCTGCTTATGAAGGTATTATTGATGTGGATGTTATATGTATGTATATATACACAATCAGTAAGCTACAAACGTCCTTTAATATCCAATTGGCTCTACCTCTGAAATAATATATTTTCATATATGTTACCGAAGGGGAATTTTTTAGTTGATAATAAGTTCGTCGTCCCGTGGGCTCGAACCAGCGAAGGACAAGAACTCAGGACTACAGTGGACGCATTAACCCACACGGCCAGCAAGTGAGGTATAAGTGGATATCGGCTCCCATGTACAAATCCCCGTCGAACTCAGGTGTTTGTATTTGGAGACGATATCCACCCACCTCTGCCATGTTGACCGTTTGTCGCACAGCCATTATGACCATATTATGACTTTATATATATATATATATATATATATATATATATATATATATATATATATATATATATATATATATATATTATATATATATATCATTCTCGATAGAGGCGGACTGGATTTGGGTGCAGTCCTTTATAACCCAGAGCACCTGTATATAAGCAGTTAAACGATTGCAGTGGGTTGGAACACCACTGAAGAAGAGCGTGGGGATAGCAACCTCACACAAAAAGTATATCTCATGCAGAAACCTCTCAGTTAAAAAAAAAAAAACTACCGGCGTTTTATGCATGAAATTAGAAGCTGCTCATTTTCATTTTCATAGATTGTGTAAATGTGAATGTGTTCATGTTAGTGTCATTTTCATCAACTGTGAGAATGTGACTGTTTGTATGCTTGCCATTTTCCGAAGTTGGGAAAATGTGACTTTGTGTATGTGTCAGTTTCATAAATTATGAAAATGTGACAGTGTTTGTGTCATTTTCATAAATTGTGAAAATATGACTGTGTTTGTATGTGTCATTTTCATAAATTGTAAAAATATTACTGTGTTTTTGTGTCATTTCATAAGTTGTGAAAGTTTGACTGTGTTTGTGTGTATGTGTGTCGTTTTCATAAATTATGAAAATGTGACTGCTTTTGTGTGTGCCATCTTCATAAATTGTGAAAATGTGACTGTGTTTTTGTGTGTGTGTGTCATTTTCTTAAATTGTGAACGTGAGACTGTGTGTGTGTGTGTGTTTGTTTGTGTTCGTGTATGTGTGCGCTTGTGTGTCCATTATCGGCGGTCATCCCTGACGACAGGAATTTCGAAACATAGAAAAAAAAAAGTGAGATGGCTTTGGGTGTAATGATCGAAGGCTGCAGAAAATGAAGGGGAGGACGAAGAAAATGACGGAGTCTTAACTGTTATTTGCGTTGTGAAACTGTCATTTGCGTTATGACAAGGCACTGCCATAATCGATGGGACGAATGGGACACCGTCGATCGTCGTCGAGTCAAAAATGTTTCCGAGACTTATTTTCCTTTTTTTTATTTGCTCTCTCTCTCTCTCTCTCTCTCTCTCTCTCTCTCTCTCTCTCTCTCTCTCTCTCTCTATATATATATCTATATATATATATATATATATATATATATATATATATAATATATATATATATATATATATATATATAATATATATATCAAAATATATAATATATAAATATCATATATATATGGGTCATTATATATATATACATTTATATATATATATATAAATATATATAATATATATATATATATATATATATATATATAGCGCAGTATATATATATATATATATATATATGATATATATATATATATATATATATATATATATATATATATTTATGACTATTTATCACATCACCGATTGATTCATATACAATCAGAAAGCTACAAACGTCCTTTAATATCAATTGTACTCTAAATCGGAAATAATATATTTTCATATATGTTACCGAAGGGAATTTTTAGTTGATAATAAGTCCACCGTCCAGTGGGTATAACCATCGACGGACGAGGAATCAGGACTATATGACACACTAACCAGTCGGCCAAGTAAAATTTGCCTTTTGGTGTTTTAAGGTTTTTTAAGGTTTTCCATTTTTTATTCTTATTTCTTAAAGATTAACATGTTTATTTAAATATTTTTGTCAACATTTTCCTTTTTAATGAAATATAGGCGTATCCATTCCCTTTAATTTTGATTC
>NC_089746.1:46214011-46239011 GCF_040412425.1 Macrobrachium rosenbergii
GTCAGAAGTAAAATAGTTCGTAAGAGTGGGAGAGCAAAAAGAGGAAGCAAGTGAAGAAAGCAAAAAAAGAAAAAAAAAAGTGAAATAAAGGGCGGGTAAAAAGAAAACAAAGTAGAAGGCAGCAGTTATTCTTGTGTAGAACAAAATTCTCTCTCTTCATTTGATGCACTTTTGTCGCTTAGCTACTTTTCCACGCTGTCTTGCTTAACTTTTTTAAAGGAAGTGTAGGATATTTTTTATGAAACATAATTCCTTACAAATTTTGTCAGCAATTAAAATCATTTTACGAAAAACAGGCGAATTCTTTCTAGTGTGTAGGCACATTCCTATGTAATTGACAGGTTGCTCTAAATTACCTAATTGCACTTCTGGAAGTCCTTTACACTGAAATGCGTAATAGCGATTTGTAACTGTTTAATACACAGACAGCAAAAGAACTAATACAGGTAAACGAAATTCTATGTACTGTCTTCTGTGCAACAATGGCAATACTCGACTTTTCATTACGATCGATAATGAGAAGTGTGTGTCATCTGGAAACAGTCATGCGTACAAAATCTTTATTATTCACCGTAGAACGCCACAAAACCCATGTATAAAAAAGGAAAAAACACTGTAAATGGGTGGAATCCTTGTCATTTTCACCGTACAATACTATGCGTTGCATATAATAAACACTGTTAAAGAAAAAGATATCTTAAATTCGTGAAAAATGAATTAATATAAAGAGGATAAAAAATATATAAAAAAAGAAAGAGCTTTCAGCATCCACTGTATAATACTATGAGTTGCATATAATAAACAATTAAAGAAAATAAAGAAACCTTAAAACCGCCAAAAATGAATTAACATAAAAAGAATAAAAAGTAAGAAAACATAAAAAAAGGGGAATAAAAATTAGACGACAGCTCGAGTTTAGTGTCGCCAACTGACATCTCAATAAACGGACGCCTCTTGTCCAACTCTCCCCCTTGGCCCCCGCCCCAGCGATGTTGACTCCAAAATTAATTCCGCCGAGATGAGACCCACAGAATGTTTGTCCCAAGACTCCAAGTCCCAACAACGGCGCGGAACATACCCGAAGGGAGACTAATGACATGCGACACCGTAAAATTGGATAACCATGTTAACACTCGCTGGATACCTTGTGCCATTCCGGTCATAATTAGCTTCTATATCCTTATCCCCCCTTACTCCACTCCCCTTCCCCTAACTACTCCCCCTCTAGGTCCCACCTGTCTCAGGGTGGTGGTGGCACCTTACTCCCTCCCTCCTCCCTCCTACACGTACACCTGTCTCAGGTTGGTGGTGGCACCTTCTCTAACCCCCTCCCTCCCTCCTTCTCTCCCTCTCCCCCACCATCCCATCTCAGATGCACACCTCAGCAGCATCTCTGCTACTATACCACCACTAATACTACTACTACTATTACTGCTTCTTACTATACCTAATACTGTAGCTATAAATCAGGTATTTCTTTCCAAATCACCGATCGTCTTATTTTCTAATCAGATTCCGATTCTCTCTTTCTTTATTTCCCGCATTTATTGTTCCCTTCACTTATCTCTCTTTTGCCTCCTCCTCCTCCGTCGAACTTCGAATATTTTTTCGCGCTAGATTCCGCCATCTCCCGTGTCTTCAGAGCAAATGCTTTGCTGAGAATTTGCCTAATTACGGACGTGAGGATATCCTCACTTTTTCATTCCTCTTGTGCAGGTATTGGCAGCTTAATATGAGAGAGAGAGAGAGAGAGAGAGAGAGAGAGAGAGAGAGAGAGAGAGAGAGAGAGAGAGAAATTTACATTACGTAATACTAAAATGGAAAAGGAAGCTCTGTAAAAGATTTACCGCCATTAGATTTGCGTATGTTTGTGACTCGATTTTAATAGATTTGGGATTGAAGGTTGGCAACAAACTAATAAAATCCTCTTATTTATTTTCTGGTGTAGTGGAGATTTGTCATTTGCTTTTGGAGGACCCCTCCAGAAGGATGGCGCAGTGCATTTTTTTTTTTATTATATGTCCGATGATTTGCAGAGACTATGAATCCTATCGGGTCATTTTATCTTCTTAAAGTTTGCTGAGCAAATTGATAATGACAGTGATATAATCTTTAACTTGAATGTAAATATATGCATAAATGAATTTGCGAACATACTACTTTTTTTTTTATAAAATTTGCACATTTTGGTATTGAAATATATATAAAGGGTATACATATATATATATATATATATATATATATATATATATATATATATAATATATGTATATATATATATGTATGTATATATGTGTGTATGATAGAAAATCAACATTGATGTACCAAATAATGCCTGCAAGCATAGACAACATATGAAGAATATACATATTATATATATGCATATATCAGCTTCTTTTTCCCATTTACTCACCTACTGTACTTCTCTAACAACGCCACATTGTTAAAACCACTTAATACAATTTCCGCGAACTCAACTGTGGCTCCCATTTCTTTGTCCCCATACGTGAATCAGAAATGGTATTACTTCTGTGACGTCTTCGTCGACAGTTTATCCGTCCGTTTGTCAAACAAAGTGGTCAGCGCTCAGAAGAGTAAACGTGACAGGATCAGAGAATTCTACGTTGGCTGAAGTTTATGGTCACAAGTGGAAGATCTGGAAGAAGCAGGTTTTATTATCTTGACGTTCATGTCACATCACAACGGAAGTTGCGAAAGCAAGCGTCAGCCGAATTGGGCATTCTTTTCATTCCTACTGGTTTCCTTATTATTTAAACTTTCCTAAGAAAGAAGGGCCAAGGTAATTCTGGTTAACAGTGCCCCGTCTCAACGTTTATATAAAAAGGGGGGAAAAACAAACGAATGAATTGCAAAAAACATTAAAAAAGGAAAATGTGACAATACCACACAACAAAAATATTTTAAAAACTTTACTTGTGCTGAAGTGGGTGTTATTTTCGCCGTAATTTTCAGCCAAAACTTTCACGCAACTTTAAGTGACTTAACAGGAGCGATGGTGCGCAAAGAAATACTTTGTTTTTTCTGTGTTACAATTAAGAATAATAATTATGGAAGTCTTATCAGTACCTTAATGTGGTTATAAGCAAAGTGATGAATGACTATGGTATCTGGGAGCAATAGAATATATATATATATATATATATATATATATATATATATATATATATATATATATATATATATATATATATATATATATATATATATATATATATATATATATATATATATATATATATATATATATATATATATATATATATATATATATATATATATATATATATATATATATATATCCTTTCAATCAGTAAATAAGTGTGGGTAGAGGTTTTGTCGGTTCCTCCTCTATCAGATTTGGGCATTTGTCATTGGCTTACAAAACCAGTATTATGACCATCTCTCTCTCTCTCTCTCTCTCTCTCTCTCTCTCCCTTTATAAGGTAATGAAGGTTTTTACTTTACTCTTGTGAACGTAAAACTAAAATTCCTCTTCCAAAGCGCCTGCATAAATATTATAATGAATTAATAACACGCGTATTATTTTTGCATTGAATAGTAGTATATCGTACTGTAAGTTATGTGTTTTGATATATATTTTTTTCATTTCCTTTAGTTTCTGTTTGGTATATCCATTTTATCATTTGTATACCCATTCTTATTTATTATCTCAAGATCTCCAGGCAATCAATCTGACATTACTGAGTCACTGCTCGTTAAGTAGTGAACGCTAAAACGAAGTGTTATTTGTCTTATTTATTTTAGTTTGTTATTTATTTTATTTTTTGCTATTTATGTAATTTGTTTTTCATTTGTTGTTTCTCCTCCATAGTTTATTCTTAACTTTGCAGTTTCTTTTCCTGTGCTGGGGTACTTATCCCCATGACCCCCTTTGGCTTTTAGCATTCTGCTTTGCCATCTAACGTTGCAGTTTTGCTGGTAGTAACATTATATATAACACATATAATTGTGGGTAAGTTAGTAGCTCACTTGACTTTTATTTGAAAGTCCTTGCTTCGATCGCGTAGAAATTTAAACATGAGAGTATAAAAATATTATGCGTAGTGTTTGCGTCACGGGTAGTCACCATATTATAATATAGGATCTTCAGTTGCTGTGTTATCCTATAGGATCTTAAGTTACTTTGTTATTGTAGAGAATCTTTAGTTACTGTGTTATCCTATAGGACCTTCAGTTACTGTATTACCTGTAGGATCTTCAGTTATTGTGTTATAGGATCTTCAGTTTCTGTGTTATCCTGTTGGGTGTTCAGTTGCTGTCTTATTCTAAAGGATTTTCAGTTACTGTGTTATCCTAAAGGATCTTCACTTACTGTGTTATCGTATAAAATATTCAGTTATTGTGATATCCTATATGGTCTTCAGTTCTGTTTTATCCTATAGGATGTCCCGTTACTATTTTATCACTTAGGATCTTCAGTTGCTGTGTTATCCTATAGAATCTTAAGTTACTGTGTTATTGTATAGGATCTTCAATTACTGTGTTATCCTATAGAATCTTCAGTTACTGGGTTACCCTTTAGGATCTTCAGTTACTGCGTTATAGGATCTTCAGTTTCTTTGTTATCCTATTAGATGTTCAGTTACTGTGTTATCCTAAAGGATCTTCAGTTACTGTGTTATCCTAAAATATCTTCAGTTACTGTGTTATCCTATAGGATCTTCAGTTACTGTGTTCTCCTATAGGATGTTCCGTTACTGTGTTATCATATAGGATTTTCAGTTACTGTGTTATCAAATACGATCTTCAGTTAATGTGTTATCCCAGAGGTTCGTCAGTGACCGTGTTATCATTTAGGATTTTCAGTTACTATATTATCCTATAGAATAACCAGTTACCGTGTTATCCCATGGGATCTTCAGTATAGGATCTTCAATTACTGTGTTATCATACGGGATCTTCAGTTACTTTGATATTGTATAGGATCTTCAGTTTCTGTGTTTTCAAATGGGATCTTCAGTTACCGTGTTATCCTAAAGGATCTTCATTTACTGTGTTATATAAGATTTTCAGTTACTGTCTTATTGTATAGGATCCTCTGTTACTTTGTTATCCTATAGGATCTTCACTTACTGTGTTATTCTATAGGATTTTCAGTTGCTGTGTTATCTAATAGGATCTTCAGTTACTGTATTATTGTATAAGATCTTCAGATACTTTTATCCTATAGGATCTTCAGTTACTGTGTTATCCTATAGGATCTTCAGTTACTTTGTTATTCTAAAGGATCTTCAGTTACTGTGTTATCATATAGGATTTTAAGGTACTGTGTTATCCTATACGATAATCAGTTACTGTGTTATCCAATAGGTTATTCCGTTACTGTGTTATCCTACAGGATATTCAGTTTCTGTGATATATAGGGTCTTCAGTTACTGTGTTATCCTGTGCAGTTATTGTATTATCCTATAGGGTGTTCAGTTTCTGTGTTATCCTGTATGATCTTCAGTTGCTGTGTTATCCTGTATGATCTTCAGCTGTTGTGTTATCCAATAGCATCTTCAGATACTGTGTTATCATATAGGATCTTCGGCTTCTGTGTTATCCTATGGCGTCTTCAGTTACTGTGTTACCCTATAGGATGTTCAATTACTGTGTTATCCTATAAGATGTTCACTTACTTAGTTACCCTGTAGGATGTTCATTTACCGTGCTATCCCATAGAACCTTCAGCCGTGATACCGTCTTCTGCAGCCACGGAATGAAGACGACGCCTTCGGTAAAACACAACGAAATCGGGCTAAGGCATAAGAATCCTGCAGGATCTCTCGACTAACAGGATTGCAAACGAAGAGCGGAAACCTATTACAACAGGAATGCTAATAAAAAGATGGCCGGTTCCTGAGATGCCGCACAACTGGGGAGGAGGTTCAGTCAAGCGAAAGATTTACTCTCGGGAAGCTCCCGCTCTCCTGACGTACAACGCTCGCTGTTAATAACGCCGGCAATAAAGAGTGTTGACAGATACAATCAAATCCACTTTATAGACTCGCGGGAGGAGAGAGAGAGAGAGAGAGAGAGAGAGAAAATAGCAGGAGAGAAAAATTGTGGTAAGAATTGTTGGAGTCGCACTATCATAGTGCTCACTGAATGAAACTACAGAGAGAGAGAGAGAGAGAGAGAGAGAGAGAGAGAGAGAGAGAGAGAGAGAGAGAGAGAGAATGTGGTAATAATTGTTGGAGTTGTTTTACCATAGTGCTCACTGAATGAAGCTACAGATAGAGAGAGAGAGAGAGAGATTGTAGTAAGAATTGTTGGAGTTGCAATATCGTATTGTTCACTGAATTTAGTTAGTTAGTTAGAGAGAGAGAGAGAGAGAGAGAGAGAGAGAGAGAGAGAGAGAGAGAGAAATTATAGTATTAATTATTAGGAATGTGCTGTCTATCATAATTCTTGGTGAATGAAGCTACAGACATAATCATAGTCAGCAAATCGTAAGGTGTATTGGTTGTACTCACGTTTCAAGGTAATATATATATATATATATATATATATATATATATATATATATATATATATATATATGTATATATATATATATATATATATATATATATTATATATATATATATATATATATATATATATATATATATATATATATATATATATATATATATATATATATATATATATATATATAGGGGACGGGGAATAGCTGAGACAGGATCTCAGGTTGACTCAAGCCTTCTCCACTCCGGTTGCGACCCACCAAAGTCCTTTAACTACCGGGTACATAATTCCTCTCGAAGGTCAGGCATTATGGAATTAAGCATTTTGTTTTGCTTTGGAATCGATCCCGTGGCCTCTTAATAGTGTGGAAATAAATATATATATATACAGTATATATATATATATATATATATATATATATATATATATATATATATATATATATATATATATATATATATGTAATGTATGTATATGTATGTATAAGTACTAACAGGACCTCATTCAAACTGGATGTTATCTAGTGGAGATATTTGTTAAAAAAAACTTTACAAGCTTTTTAGGACAAACAGTCCTTATTCTCAAATATTCGTACAATGACCAGACGTGTAGTCCAGCTGTATTTATATCTGTGTATGTACTTTAATCCTATAATTGCCTTCCTCCTATATATATATATATATATATATATATATATATATATATATATATATATATATATATATATATATATATATGTATATATATTATATATATAATTTATATATATATAAAACTAGAAAATTTAATCTTCACCTAAACTTTTTGCAGTTTAATTATCTCACCCTACTTCGTTTTAATTCCCCATGAATATGCCAAGATAATCCGTGTTTTTCAGTAGTGTTTCGTGTTATCAACCTTTCTTTACACCGAATATAGTCAAAATAACCACATTATTTCAAAAAGTAAACATAACTGATAGAGTATCCGACCTTTGTTCAAAATGATTTTCCATATTCAGGGATAGTTAAGTATTCTCTAACCCTAAAATATGTCGCACATAGTATATTATAAGGTTGGATTCTTATTTTTCTGGAAACATTTACGAATTCGGGACTTTCTTCAACTTTTTATTGCTGGAGTTTATTACTAAACCCAATTATTGCCAGAGTGCAGTTTTGGCATTGCCATTGAGGCTTCCAAACTGAGAATGAGTAATGATGATCAATGATATTCAACAAATTTTAAAGTAATTATTTATATTGAAGGGTTCAAATCTACCTTATGAGTAATTTTATTGAACAGTAAAAATCTATCTGAGGAGTAATTGTACTGAATAGTTAAAATTTAACTGTCTATCTATTTATGAGGTTTTTAATTCAAACAAAAAGAAGGCTATTAATTATCGAATTTTAAAATTTAGTGTGAGTAATGATAATAATGTACTGTATGTATGTATGTATGTATGTATTTATCTATCTATATATGAAGTTTTTAAATCTAGCAAAATCAAGGATATTAAAGAGCGCATTTGAAAGTCTATTACGAATAATGTTAATAATGAGTCAAAATCTGTATAGCTATATATCTGTCGGTCTAACTATCTATCTATTTATCTATCTACCTATCTATCTATCTATCTGTCTGTCTATCTATCTATCTATCTATCTATCTATCTATCTATGAAGTTTTTAATTTTAGCAAAAACAAGGATGTTAAAGAATGCATTTTAAAATCTAGTGAATTAAAATATATCATCTATCTATCTGTCGAATTCTTACTTCACTATTTCGATTCCAAACTGTTGGCGTCCTTGAAGGCCGGGCTTCACTCTACGAGATCTACGTGCCCCTTGCTGCCCAGATCGGGCATTCTTAAGGTAACCAATTAATGGGCAACCGTTAACCAGCCATTAGCCAAACCTATCATTCAATCAAAATAATGAAACGCTGTTAGACAGGGGGGCCTCTTGTGACAGGGATTTGGCCGTCTGTCATATGGTACACCTCTGGCATTCACCGGTGGCAAATTACGGAAAAAGAAATCCAGGGGAGGGGGGGGGAGGAGGAGGAGGGGAGGGAAGGAGGTTGAGGGGTGAAGTAGGAGGAGAGGGAAGAGAATGGACTGAAAGAGGAGTTCAAAGGAAGGAACAGGAGAGAGAGAAATAAAAGAAGTTAGAGGAAGAGGTGAGGAAGATAGATGTAAAATGAGTGTTAAATGAAGGAGAAAATGCTGAACAGTAAGAGGAGGAGGAGGAGGATAGGTGAGAGGGAGAGAAGGAACTGCAAGAATAGATCATGTATTCTGCCTGTGTATGAATGGCACTTTAATTGTTGGCCTGAGAGAGTCAGCGAGCCACCTTTTATCCTCTTTCTTTATTAAGCCGAGGAGTTAAACAACGTCTAAGAGCCTGTAAAGCCCCTATTTACACGAAAATAAAAGTGCCTGTAAAAAGGTGTATCACTGTCTCTTACGACCGCCGTCGCTATTCTGCTAAGAAGATAAAAGAGTTCTCAGCGGAAATTTTACATAATGCGAATGGTAAACATCACCTCTCTCTCTCTCTCAAGCGCTGGTGATCTTCAAGTTGGGGAGGGCTGGTAGGACGGGAAGGGGGTGTTACCCCAGGGATTAGGGGTCCCCTGCCCCCCAGAGCCCCATAATGGGCTGTTGCCGATGCCATGAGAAGGAGAGATGGAAACTTGATAAGAAATACAAGAAACACATATAAACCCCCACCCCCCGCTTCTCTCTCTCTCTCTGTCTCTGTCTCTCTAATTCTCTAGTGTTCAAACGCTTAGCAAGACTGACCATCGGGCCCATTTCCAAATCTTGCCGGTCTCTAATCACAATAATCTGTGGGAACAATAAAAGAAACTCGCCCCATGATTCTCTGAGGGGTTGTCTCCGTCCAAGGGGTGCTGGGCCTCGGAAATTACAGGTAACTTAGGGCTCAATTCACGTCTATTACATGGATATTTTAAGTCTTAATAGGGGTGTCGCGTAGCGCCGTTTCGGGCAATTCGGAGAGAGCGAGTTTCGTTCCGTTTGTTCATTGCGTACTGTCCGCCATGGCCTGCAGTCGTATCTTATCTATCCGTCTATCTGTCTATCCATCTGTAAGCGCACATATACGTGCAACATGAATATGGATAAGTTCTGCCCAGGCCTCTGTCTTTGTGTGTGTGTGTGTGTGTACACATACATACATATATATATATATATATATATGTATGTATGTTATATATATATGTATATACATACATACATATGTATATATATATATATATATATATATATATATATATATATATATATATATCTTTTCTTTTGTTAAGTATTTGTGTGTGGTATGTGTATACACGAAGTCCATCATATGGCACAAACATAAATATACGAGCCCCAAAACTATTCATTATATAGATGGTGTATGTCATCAAAGCTTCAGATGTGCGTTTGTGTGTGTATGTGCGTGTGAGAGAGAGTTTGTGTGTGAGAGAGAGAGAGAGAGAGAGAGAGAGAGAGAGAGAGAGAGAGAGACAGACAGACACTGTCTCTTCTCGTATGATCTAAGCACGACAAAAAGCGATGGCTCAAATGTTCCACCTCTTGTAGCTTCAGGCTCCAAGAAGGACAATTATATCTCTAATATGTCGTGATTGGAGCCCTTTTGGAGTCGGTTGATATGGAGGGTAATGTATGCGTGTAGGCAAAGCAAGGGGGTCTGCCCCTTTTTTTCATAATCTCTATCTTAATCTTTTTCTTCTTCTCACCTCCTCCTATGCTGTACTTGTCCATCTTTTCTCTCTCTCTCTCTCTCTCTCTCTCTCTCTCTCTCTCTGATATATATATATATATATATATATATATATATATATATATATATATATATATATATATATATATACACACACACACACACACACGCAGGGACTTCGTGACATCTGGTGGTGTAGAAGTAACTCTTACACCACCAGATGAAATCTGCTAAACTACACCTACTCTTTCACTAAACAGCTCAAGAGCAATGGAAGACTTAGCAAGCAAGCACCCATTTTCTGCATTTTCTGGAGTCTTTGTCACCTGCAAAAGACATCAACAGTTATTGCCTTCTGTTCTAGTATGCAGTGAACTGCATATTATCAGATGAGATAAGAGTGATGCTGTGGATTCTCTGAGATACGCAGAATCTAATCTTGTTGACGATCCAGAGATTAAGACGAAGTTAATTCTGTTTTTTTTTTTTTAACTAGTGCGTTGCCTATTTACATGAAATGGATGAAAGGTAGATGTGGCTGAACGCTCTTGTCAGCGGTATGCCTGTGTATAGCATCATAAAATATATATTTTCATAACTTCGTTGTCATTTAGGAAAGAGCTATAATTTGCCTCTGAAAAAAAAAAGTTGCATAATGCATACTGAAATTGTTTAGATGATCGATGAAGAGTTTGTGTTCATGTGCAGTCATAAAACACAGTATTTATTTATAATTTTTCCGCTTCTAAGTATAGTCTCAAAATTACCCAACTATAAAAGCCTTGTGCAACACAGTCAGTACTGCAAAAGGCTTAAGAACGCTGTATTGACTGACGAACGTGTAGTTTTTCATGTAGAATATTTGTCAGAATAAGTCCTGCATGGTGCATATAGCGCTGGCAATAATTAGTGAAATATCCGTGAAATTTGTAAATTTTGAATATATTGCATATATTTATGTCTTTGTTGATTATAAATTCTCTGTTAATGCGAGAGAACCTCTAGAGGCCAAATTATGCCAAACTATAATAATAATAATAATAATAATAATAATAATAATAATAATAATAATATTATTATTATTATTATTATTATTCTCCGCGCATTCGGGAAAAGAGCCTGTGCTTCACAATGCACAATGCAAGGTTAATCTAACAGCAATAAAAACAACATTCTCCAAAGATAATTGCTTCGTTAACCTGGGCTTTGTCAGGCGAAAAAAGTTTATGCGGTAAGATAAAACTTCATTTTCCAAAAACTTTTTTTCTGAGTACTTATTTGAACAGATAAGAATCCATGTTTCTTTTTGTTGGACTCTTCGTTAGACATCGTTTTCCGTATTATTATTATTATTATTATTGTTATTATTATTATTATTATTATTATTATTATTATTATTATTATTATTATTATTATTATTATTATTGAAAATATCTCGAGAGATGACCCTCTCTTGAACAACGTGGCCGTCTGGATGCCGTTTAGTTTGTATTGTAATTTCTCAAATAAACAACATCCAGACGTCCATATTATTATTATTATTATTATTATTATTATTATTATTATTATTATTATTATTATTATTATTATTATTATTTATATACCTTGACGTTTCGGTAGAGCTTTCTTCCATAATCTAAAGGGGAATGAAGCCACGGGTACATCTATGCCCATCTATGTCATATGGTAAATAAATGAACTTTGGACAGCTGCTTGCATGTTTTACCTGCTGCTACAAAGAACCTCATTCCGGGGACTGAGAAACTACAATACAAACTATTATTATTATTATTATTATTATTATTATTATTATTATTATTATTATTATTATTATTATTATTACGCGGACATTTCAAGCTTTGCTCCCGTCTATGGGTTTGCATTGCATGCGACAGATTTCTCCAGTCTGAAGGAAGTTCGTGCTTGAGACTCCTTCATCATCGCCTCTGCTTCCCCAAAACCAAACAGTCGCTCTTCGTGGTCTGTCTCTCCACATCTACCAAAGAAGAAGAAGGATCTTATCGCGCCTAGCCAGTTCTCTCTCTCTCTCTCTCTCTCCTTTCTGGCTGGACTCCTTCTCTATCACCGAACCTCCCTGAAACCCACCCTCAGCCCATGTCCTCTCTCTCTCTCTCTCTCTCTCTCTCTCTCTCTCTCTCTCTCTCTCTCTCTCTCTCTCTCTCCCCTTATCCAGACGTTCCTGGGTAATAACAGGCTTGGACTTCGCCTCGCCAATGACACAAAATATAGGCGTAGTTTCTTTTATTGTTCTGCTTAAACACGGCATTTGGTCCCAACTCCGAGACGTTACCGCTAAAATCATATCATTAGGATACCTTCATAAAGTGATTAGGGGTTGGCGCTGGGATTCGGCCGGGTTTCATAATTCATCGTCCGGGGAAGGGATGCGCTCGCTGCCCTACGGCTCCAACGATCGATCGCTGAGCTTTGCATTTCGGGACACATGATGGATATCGGGATGCCAGGAGAAGAGTCCTCCTCGTTTTTTTTTTTTTTTTTTTTAGTTTTTTTTTTTTTTGGGGGCTACATCTCTCGGGAATGGGATTATCTCCGTAATACTCGAGACTTCTAACTCACTGTACAGGTACTACTGCCTTTGTATTAAAGGCTAGAATAATAACCGCATTTTGTCACAAGAGTGTAGGTATATGATCACGACGGTACTCACAAGCAAAAAAAAAGAAAAAAAAAGAAAAGGTACATCTGGACTCAAGAGACATTTTGTATAAATGACAAACTTTCGTAGTGACTATTTTTCACCTGGCCCTAATTCATATACTTACAAAAAAGACCGTAAAATTAGGTATTATGAGAGGGCGAAAATGTCGGCGTGGTCGCAATCATAGACGCTGTGAGAGGGCAGGACGTGTATCACTTATTTGGGGTTCTTTGGTCCTTCTTCATCTGGGAACTCAGAAAAATTTAAATAAGCATTGTGAGTATTACTGATAAATTTCATTCGAATGTAGCAGATAGTTTGTTATGTATATTTATGTGTAGACACACACACCACACACACACACACATATATATATATATATATATATATATATATATATATATATATATATATATATATATATATATATATATATATATATATGTATATATATATATATTCCACGTGTGCAGTATATAGTAACCTATTGAAATGAATAGTTAAGCAACGTGCAAAGCAATGTTTTCAGAAAAGTTTTCTTAATACAAGAAAAAGATACTTCATAAATTTCATCTAGCCATCCATCAAACATTTTCCACACAATTTCCATCACTCCCTTACATCCCCCTACCCAACCCCAACCCCTCCTACACCATACTGCACGCCCCACACACCTGACAATGACCATTACTTGTAGTTTCCCATGAGATCTGAGCAATATCATGAAAAGAATAACTGAAATCTCACTCACATTGCGTTCCCTGTTTCCGAAATTCAAAATGAGAGAACTGGAAGCAATGACCATTAAGGGTATTATCACGCTCTAGATATAATATAAAAGTTAAATTGACGATAACTTTATACCAAGGTTCTACCCTTTTGGCAGGCCCTCTTCTGAAGGCTAAAAAGGCGCTTGCTGGAAAATATTGTGCAATATGTAAATGTGTATATATATATATATTATATATATATATATAAAAATATATATATATATATATTATATATATATATATATATATATATATATATATATATATATATATATATATATATATATATATATATATATATATATATATATATATATATATATATACACATATATATATATGCACTTTATATATGATAAATTTCTACACATACATATATTCCTATCCAATATATTCGAATGATATATACAGTATATATATATATATATATATATATATATATATATATATATATATATATATAAATATATAAATATATATATCTAAACCTTTAGAGGCGCTGGCTTTCTTCAGTGATTTTTGCAGTGAGGTTGGTTGTATGTCTGTATGATGCATGTTTATATGCACTTATGTGTGTATGTAAGTAAGAACATTTCTACTTGCTGAAAATACAATTTCAAAACGGAACGCCGCGAACAATCTAATATTTCCCCGCACGAATCTCTTACAGATTAAGTTACCTCAACCGCACTGAGCATAATGTATCACTAATTTTCGCAAGATCCCCACCCCCCTCCGTCCCCCTGTTTCATAATGGCGGACTTTCTAATAGACATTTACAATTCCCTTCTTTTAATCGTTTCTTTACGGAGAATAGACTATTGCATGATGCTCATCAGATAAAGCTGTGCAGCGAATTCGACTCGATGAAGAGCGAGTTTCGAAAAGAATAGAGGGAATAAAAACGTAAATGGTAAAAGAAGGTTGTCGACGGGACGGAACAAGGCTCTAATAGTCAATTGGGAGTAACAGAAGACATTAGTATAACGGGAAAGTAAAGAACAGAGGAAAATGTAAGGAAAGGGAAAATATAGGAAGAAAAGTAAGTTGTGGGAGGTCCTGATTGTTAACAGTTGAAAGGAAAGCAAAGTATCGTTAGTTATATGCAGGTAAAATCATTTAAAGAATTACAGATATAAAAGAAATAGAGTAGTTGAGTGAAGGAACGAGAGAAAAAATCAGGAAGATTTTTCTTCAGCTGACTCTTGTTAAGCCTGATAATCAATGTTATCTAAATATGAGTTATTTTTTTATTTAAAAAAAAATATTCTGACTATTCATTCTCTCAGTAATAAAGTTCTTCAACAAAACTTCCATCGCATGTAAATTTACAAGGGGGAGGGGGTGCGTGGGTGATGAGGGGTGATGGGGATCGTTGATCAGAAGTGGGCGTACAATAAGACGGTGGGTGGTGTCGAGAAGTCAGTTAAGTTTTCGTAGAGTCCATAAAGCTATGTGGAGTCCGGGCAGTCCAGGCGCCCCTCCGTGTCCAGCATCTCTCACGCGCCCCTGAGCCATACTCCAGGTAATCATCATAGTTTATAGCAATGATATGTCGGGAAATTACACAGCACTAAACGTTTCTTCGAATGACGGGATATATCTTACCCTGGAGTCTCCTTACTCTTGCCCTTTAAACCCCCTCCCCTCCCCCCCCCTCCACCCTCTAAACATGAGCCATGCCCCTTTTCCGACGGGCACTGAAAGATCGTAAGGGACGTTTTCTCGTCCCCACCAGGAGGATTCCGCTCTTGGGAGCATCTACCTGTTATTCCCTTATGTCGTGAGCTCGCGTCCATTGAATTACTCCGGCCACTATAATTAATTTGATGATTAGATCTCTGGGGCAGCGAGCACCTATCTGGACAGGAGAAAGAGAAAGAGAGAAGACAGAGAAAGAAGGACGGGGACCATAATCATTACATTATTACCCGTGTCTTTGCCTTAATATTGGTGTCTCTGCTGTGCCCTCGGGTCCTCCTTCTTTTTTCTCTCTCTCTCTCTCTCTCTCTCTCTCTCTCTCTCTCTCTCTCTCTCTCTCTCTCTCTCTCCTTCAGCCTCATCCTCACTCCTACTACCACCCGAGTGGATGGGCATTTAGAGTGGAAGGTGCCGATGGAGTTGATTGCGAGAAGAGCTGGCCGGGCTGGTTGTTGGGGGAACAGAGAATGGAACGTACGATTTGGTAAAATGAAGGATATCCAACTCAGTTAATACTCTTCACCTTCTTCGGCTGTTGAAATTCTCATTTCCGGGACTAATGTCTAGCCCTTTTTTCATGTCCCCTTTCCAGCATTTCCCTTCTAGTCCCCCCGCCGTGCCCAACATTCCATTTTAGTTCCCCTTTCCATCTTTCCCATTTAGCCTCCCTTTCCAGCATTACATTTTAGTCTCCCTTTCCAGCATTCCGATTTAGTTTCCCTTTCCATTATTTCCATTTTAGTCCCCCTTTCCAGCATTCCATTTTAGTTCCCCTTTCCATCTTTCCCACTTAGTCTCCGTTTCCAGCATTCCATTTTAATTGCCCTTTCCAGCATTCCAGTTTAGTCTCCCTTTCCAGCACATTCCCTTTTAGTGCCACTTTCAAGCACTCCTTTTCGCCATTCTTTTCCAGTCGTATCTTCCAGATTCCTCCTCCTGGTTTACCTTCCTCCAAGCTCATTATGATGATCATTTCTTAACCAAATGGCTCACCTCTGTCTTCCTCGTCATATACTGTACCATCATGAGCTGGGCATATATCTTCTTTGTTTTTTATCCAGAGGGAATTCACGCTATGGTAAATGTATTTTAAGACATTTTTAAGGCTCCACTGACGCGCCTCAAGGCTAGAACGGTTTATGCGGTAGAAATACTTTATTTAGAATCTGTATAAGATTCAGTTCAGTCAGAGAGAATAAGTTCTTATATTCAGTCACTGGATGACTTCGATAAATTCTGTTCAAACAAGAAGTTTAAACCACACTGCCAACGTCACATAAGCTTGAAATTTTGTAGGACATTCAATCAACGTACAACAACTAAGGTTTGTATATTTGCAAACTTGTTGTTCCTTAATGCCTGAACTGTAAAGGGATATCGAAACTTTTTTTTATGAGAGGAAAAAGAATAAAGAAGAAAACTTGTTCATTTCTTGATAGAAAATTACATGGAGGACTCGATCTGCATTGTGTCGTAAGCTAAAGACCATAATAGTTTCTATATCTCTCATTCAGTCATTCTCTCTTTAATAATTTGCATCTGTGATTTATATGACTGATATTTTTTAAACATGATGATTCATTTACTGTATCAAAGAGAAATTCATCAGAGGTAATTGGCAATTGTCTCTCAGCTCTTCTTTACTTTTTTTTTTTACGGAAACACGTTTCTGTGTAGATTGTAATTTCTCTCTGATTTCGGGCACAAACCAGCGATGACTTCGTCGAATCAGGCAAGGAATACTGTTATTTCGTTTTTTAGGGGATTGCTTTGCTTTTCAAAAAAAAGTAAAAAAAAAAATAAATAAATAAATAGTGTGCAAGACTTGGAAGTCGTTCATGATAGTCCTAAAATATTCTATGTGCGGTGTTGATATAGTGTATTTTAAGAATGTATTTTCTTTTTATTTTTATAAGAATTTATTTTTTTTTACTTTGCAAGAATTTATTTTTTTTTATTTTGTAAGAATTTTTTTCCCATTTTGTAAGAATTCATTTTTTCTACTTTATAACAATTTATTTTTTATATTTTATAAGAATTTATTTTTTCTATTTTATTAGAATTTATTATGTTTATATAATTAGTATATATTTTCTTTATAATAATTTATTTTCCCTATTTTATAGGAATTTATTTCAGCTATTTATAAGAATTTATCTTTTCTGTTTTGTAAGAATTTATTTTTTTCTACTTTATTAGAATGTATTTCATCTATTTTGTAAAAATGTATTTTTTTTTCCTGAAAGAATAATCCAAGGTGTCGATGAGATGCCGTTCATCAGTTCCCTGAATTGACTGTTCTGATGAGGGCTTTTGATTTTGATTTTGATTTATTTACACAATGGTTTGTTTAGTTGATTGTGTGCGACATTAATTTTATCTTCTACCTGTATCTTCTTTTTCGTTCTTTACTTTTTTGCATAAAACGTGGCCATGTTTTGAATACCTACAATAATGATCACTGTTAAAAGTTCCCGCGAGTGTTTCTTGAAGACCATGTGATCGGAAAAGCGCTGAAGAAATTTCAATAATGTTTCTCTTCTTGAATGCGATGAAATGTCATGATAATCGTAATTGTCATTAAGCGTAAAATGTTATCAGTCATGAGTGGTCATTACATGGAATATGTAATTGGTGGCAGTACCTAAAAAATTTAACAAGCACTTTGTGAAAGTTACTGTAACTAGAGTATAGCAATTGTGAATACTTTGTAGCAGTTATAACGACTTACATTAGCAATGTGTTATTATAAATTCACAAAGGTATATGACATACATTACTTAATGAGCAGCACGAAAGTGTGTGTATATATATATATACATATATATATACTGTATATATATATATATATACATACATATATATGTACATTGTATATACTTATATACATTTTATATATATATATATATATATATATATATATATATATATATATATATATATATATTTATTTATACATACACGCACACACGAGTATGTGTGTGTGCATGCGTGCGTGCGTATTTGTGCGTGTCACTGTACTCTGGAAAATAACTCGCCATCCAGACTTCCGGAATGTCCACCCTATTGATTAGCAAGCAGTTTCCGTCCAAGAGGATTTCCTCAGCGGTCGCAAAGGCAAGTGAATTCATGTCCGGGCACTGCTGGCGATGCCTCCTGCACGGCAAAGTGAAATCATAAGTCAAAAAAAGGGAAACGGTCTCTTAATGATCGCTTTTCTAGATCGCCTACCCCCCCAGCCCTCCTTCCGTGTGTCGTATGCAACGACAACCGCCAACTACTACGTCCGGTAATTGCCCGTTCTCGTACACCCTGTATTCTTTTCTTTTTTTATCCGTAATTTGTACGAATTGGATGGGCAGGTAATTGAATCAGGTATTCGGCTGCCAGGGATGTGAACGAGTCAGGAGGTTCATGAAGGTGATTTCTGTCCCATGGGGAAACGTCATATCACTTATTGTGTCACTCGGTCAGAACCTGTCTCCTCCTTGGGTTCCTTCCTTCGCTAGGGTCCTACTTATTTTCTAGGAAAGATGCCTGGCGTGGGCGTCATCAGCTTTGCGGTTGGCATTCGTGAAAAAAATTTTTCTCATTTTAGTACAAATATAGAGAAAAAATTAGTCTGGTGTATTTGCATATTTCCATTTCCAGTCTTATTGGTTTCCTTTTAGTAAAAATAAAGAGGAAAAAATTAATCGGGTGTATTTACATATTCCCACTTCATGTCTTATTAGCTTATAGTAAGTGGTTCCTGATTGCTTGGCCCGGAATCATATTCAATTATAGATTAGAAACGCTTCATAATTTCCAGTGCATTTTTCTTATGGTCCATCTTTTCTCGTAACAATTACAAAAATCGTTTCCTCCTTTATTATAAAGGATATACTTGTATTCCTCATTATGGTCTATCTCAGTGCTAAAGATTTTCGATCGATAATGTAATCAGTACTTCCTTGGGCCAAAGTTTATCAGCCCACGAAATTTCAAAACTGGTAATAATTAGGGATATTTAGTAAACAGAGAGGAATGGAATATGAAATTTAGGCCGAAGGTCAAACGCTGGCACCTATAAGGTATTAAATTTGTAGCAGGAAGAAAACCTCGCAGTTGCACTTTGAAACAATAGCTAGGAGAGGGTGGACAGTAAGATGGAAGAAAGATAATACGAATGGAGGTATAGTGAAAGGAATGAAGGGGGTTGCAGCTAGGGGCCGAAGGGACGCTGCAAATAACCGTAAGTAATGCCTACAGTGCACCGCATGTGCACAGACGGCACTATTCCCTACGGGGGTAAAACAGAAAGGGGAACAGACAAACATATAAAAAGAAGTAAATATATAACCTCTGTCCAGCTTCTTTGGTGGAAAAGGAAAGATATGCATCTTTACACACGCAAACGAGGAAATAAAAAAAGAGGGTTCTGTGGATGTGTTGTTGTTTTGGTCAGTTAAACCACTTGCTTACCTTGAAGTGTTTGCATTACTTTGTGCAGAACTCACGCGAACTCACTTCTAGCAACTTCGTTGGAAGGATGTAACGCAATTTCTTCTTGCTTTTCTTTTATTTACTTATTTATTTATTTATTTATTTATTATTATTTTTTTTTATTTCCCTTGTTTGTTGCTTTATCCTACGTCCTCTCCAGCGTTTTGAAGTTTCTTCCTTCCTTATTTACCGATAATTTCTTGTGTCGTTTCTGGGGTGGGAGGATCTTATTTGATTCTAATTTATTCCTTGCCCTCTCTCTCTCTCTCTCTCTCTCTCTCTCTCTCTCTCTCTCTCTCTCTCTCTCTCTCTCTCTCTGAAGTTAGCGACCCTCTTTCCTTATTTACAGATAACTTCCGTGTGGTTTTGGGGGGGGGAATTTATCATTCTCTCTCTCTCTCTCTCTCTCTCTCTCTCTCTCTCTCTCTCTCTCTCTCGCCCACCCACATCGACTCCGCCACGAGGTCTATCACGAAACTTCTGTCACTGGGTCGAGTCCCAATGGAAAAGCATTGCCACACGATAATGGGCGAAGATGAAACGTCCCGTCAGTCACTCGAGCTCAGTCGGCTACGGCCATACAGTGGACGCAGTTGACTATCAATCCGAACTATCAATCCGACCTTCCGACCGTTCAATTGGAGGCGTGGATCATTGAAGATGTATGTTCGGCGACCTCGATGCCGACCCGTGAATGGTTAGGTGAGGGGCGATGGTAGAAATCGTGGAGGGTAAATTTTATCCCTTAAATGTCTGTTGCTCGCTGATAACACCTGTTGTTGGTTTCAGTGAGTTAGTTTTACATTTTCATAGAATTACCTTTTTCCACCTTCCACTTTATAGAGCGGAGTAGTGCCGGAATTGATGTACCTTTAATGTACAGCAGAGGAGTGATTTACATTTTTTTAATTAGTAACTTCTTCCTTTACATTTCTGTTGACAAATTTCATTTAGGTAAATCTCAGGGACATCGCGTTACGAAGAAAGCTACCAGTTGCTTGTGATAAGTTTATTTTCAAGGCTTAGAGTATTCTTATGCCATTGATTAACTATTAAAGATATATAGGAAAACGTATGAAAGTTACGCAAGTCATGTCATTGATTCAAGAACTTTCGTCAATATTATTGTCAGCGAATATAAATAGGAGACAGGGAACAAACAGGCGAAAAATGCGAGTTCTATGCAGCAGGCTCATTTATCTTGAATTGTGAGGTAGTTGAAATATGTATTTTCAAAATGACTCCACTCTTTCAGGAATAACTCAGTTTAAAGCTCAGTAAGGTTTGAAATACCAGCAGTATATGGCATTCGACTGCCACTGGAATTAGAAAAGTAGTTTGCTGCAACAGGGCGCTACAGTATATATAATCCAGTGATCGAACTTATGGATTCATAATTCAATCTACTATTTACGTCAACTTAATCTGTGTTCGGCTACGATACAATTAAAATTTTTGCCAGGGATCTATATAGTACCCCATGTACTCTCTCCTGTGAAACCCTTGGGTTTCGTGAACCCAAGGATGAGACTGTCTGCTGCAAGAAGGATTTTGAATTTGTAATGCGTGGGGAAATGTTGATATCTTCATAGTAAGTTCTGTCATATACCCACTTTGTCTTTAATAATATTGATGATGATCATGAAAGAAATACACGTTTTGGAGAAACAAATCACAAGTTATGTATGGGTACATATATGTACCTATACATAACTGTGGATTTGTTTCTCCATTTCTCCATGCTACTACGAGTATTATCGACAAGATAGTGATAATACTAAAATGATGATACTATAGTATCTTCAAGTCCTTCTCTCTGTCTTTGCGTTTATTAAAAGCATTAAGAGAAACTTGGCTTATAACATTAATATGTTGATCAAAAGAGCCAAAGTAAAGGAATAAAACAAATAAATAAGCAGATTAGAAATGAAATGACAAAAAGTTTCATACTTTTGAAATCTTTAGCCCCGAATGTTAAATTTCGAAGAAAGTATTTAAGTCTTCTTCAAACTGAACCTCCGAGAGCGACAGGGAGACACTCAGGGCTAAGTCGTGCTCGAGAAGAGACCAGGGCAAAGCCGTTGTAGCCTCCGACGAAGGGAAAAGACGTCAGGAGGAAAGGAGCCCACCAAAGGGAACCACGATAGGAATGACGGAAAGGAGGAACATACTTAGGAATGGAAAGGCCTCTCTCTCTCTCTCTCTCTCTCTCTCTCTCTCTCTCTCTCTCTCTCTCTCTCTCTCTCTCTTCATGGCCGGAAGGGTCTCTCTCTCTCTCTCTCTCTCTCTCTCTCTCTCTCTCTCTCTCTCTCTCTCTCCATGGCCATTTTTTCACTTCAAATTATGACACTTACAGGCTGCTCTTTGAGAAGGAGCCCGTGCTGGCATAACGGCTGCTCATTCAAAAACAACAAACAACATTCTCTCTCTCTCTCTCTCTCTCTCTTTCTATCTCTCTCTCTCTCTCTCTCTCTCTCTCTCTCTCTCTCTCTCTCTCTCTTCATGGCCGGAAGGTCTCTCTCTCTCTCTCTCTCTCTCTCTCTCTCTCTCTCTCTCTCTCTCTCTCTCTCTCTCTCCATGGCCATTTTTTCACTTCAAATCATGACACTTACAGGCTGCTCTTTGAGAAGGAGCCCGTGCTGGCATAACGGCTGCTCATTCAAAAACAACAAACAACATTCTCTCTCTCTCTCTCTCTCTCTCTCTCTCTCTCTCTCTCTCTCTCTCTCTCTCGTCCTACGACCACACACTTACGGGAAATGACTCCTCCTCCCCCTCCCCCCCGTGAACCGTTTCTTCGAGTTCCATCAAGGTTATTTATGACCAATTTGATGGATTGCACGACCTGGAAATTACGTGTGAAAGAAGAAGAAAGAGATAAAGAGAGAAATAAAGGTCGAGGAAAAAAACAGAAGAGAGGGTAGGGTTTTGTCATAATTCCGGGCATCTTCGAGAGGTGATGGATGGAAGGAAGGGAAGGAGGGTAGAGGGGGAGGAAGATTTGTAAGTGTGAGGATGTATGTGAGAGAGAGAGAGAGAGAGAGAGACAGAGACAGAGAGAATGGTCATTCCTCACCTAACCCTTTTTGTTGACGTGTCATTTTTGTTGCCCAGCGATCTTTTACAATGCCCCTGATAATACCTTCCACGTCATACATCAGTCACTTTGTGTGTGTGTGTGTACTTTCAAATGCTCGTTTTTGCGCTCTCTCTCTCTCTCTCTCTCTCTCTCTCTCTCTCTCTCTCTCTCTCTCTCTCTGGGCGAAGAAATAGCTAGAAATTGTGTATGACTTACATTATGTTTAAGAACGGCGTTTCACATCTTTACGTAACTTTCTTAGTGAATTACACCGATATTGATTACAATCTAATTTTGAAGTGTGACAAAAAATTTCTCTCTCTCTCTCTCTCTCTCTCTCTCTCTCTCTCTCTCTCTCTCTCTCTCTCTCTCTCTCTCTCTCTCTTAGTAAGAAATGGGGTAAGTTAAAAAAAAAAACGGCGTTTCGCATCTCTTTTTTAGTAAAAATACACCGATATTAATCACAATATAATTTTGAAATGTAACCACACAAAATTATATTATATTCTCTCTCTCTCTCTCTCTCTCTCTCTCTCTCTCTCTCTCTCTCTCTCTCTCTCTTAGTGAAGAAATGGGGGTAAGTTAAAAAAAAACGGCGTTTCACATCTCTTTTTTAGTAAAAATACACCGATATTAATCACAATATAATTTTGAAATGTAACCACATAAAATTATATTATATTCTCTCTCTCTCTCTCTCTCTCTCTCTCTCTCTCTCTCTCTCTCTCTCTCTCTCTCTTAGTGAAGAAATGGGGGTAAGTTAAAAAAAAACGGCGTTTCACATCTCTTTTTTAGTAAAAATACACCGATATTAATCACAATATAATTTTGAAATGTAACCACACAAAATTATATTATATTCTCTCTCTCTCTCTCTCTCTCTCTCTCTCTCTCTCTCTCTCTCTCTCTCTCTCTCTGTAAAAAGGAAGGCAGAACTCTTTACTAATATAAAAAATCACTGATCGTAAAAAACCAAACCAAATTTATAAATGACAATGCTACGATAGAAAGGCTCCCTAACCGCGGAGTAGGAGCCAATCAACCAATCAGATCGGTCCTAATTCCTCAAGGAGCCAATCAGCCAATCAAATCGGCCCTAACTCCTCAAGACTCACCTTTCCCCAGGTAATAATAAAATGAGCACTTTGTATATCATCGATTAGATCGGCTCAAGGTGGCTGACGAGGTTCCGTGGGTAAATCTTCTGAGACCTCATAAATTCTGTACAAGTGGATGCTTGGATACTTCAGGTGGATGGATGATGGTGCGTTCATTAGTGGATATTTGAACGTAAAAGCGTACCTAAAATGACAGTAATGATGATCATGATATTATTAATAGATGTCTTACTAATATTACCACCGCCGATGATAATAATGACAAGACTCTTTAGTTGTTAAAAGTATGAGTATGGTAGTGACCTTTCGGTTGTTTTTTTTCTGTGGAGTCAACCCCTTAGGGAAAACTTTAATGTTTAAAAAAGAGAATGGTGATAATAACGAATTTCTTGTCCACATATTTGAGTTTACATTGATCTTTTGGATTCCTCCTCAATTCTCATTACTTATAATGTTAATGGTAATGATAGTTTACGTGCTGCTACTATCACTACAAATAATAATAATAATGGTTTAGATTTGCTGAAGCAGTGTTGATTACTCTGACTTTCCAATACTTTTTCGGAAAAATCCCTTCCCATTCCAGCAGTTCTTGTCACAATTACACTCAACTTACCCTTGAATTATCCATATCAATCACATTTTTAGACATGGAAAAATCCGTGACCCAGGTGTACCAGAATTCAACTTGAGGGTGTTACTTGAATATTTATTTTCCGGTGTGGTCCGATTGTGATGTTAGTCCCATAAAAGTTTTTTTTTTTTTTTTTTTTTTAGTTCAGATCTTGATGGGTGGGGGTGTAGGCCAGGGAGCAGTGACATAGGTGATTCTTTGGAACCTTATTTTATCTGCGATGGTTCTATTTTGATGCAGGTTTTGAAGCGCAGTCTTCGACGTTGTGTAAGTTATTCAAGGTCTGAGAGGGAGAAGAGGAA
>NC_089746.1:46241511-46249011 GCF_040412425.1 Macrobrachium rosenbergii
ATATATATATATTACTTGCTTACGTGAACAGAGCAAGATATTAGACAAAGCAAAATTACCAACTCCTAAGAAAACCCATACGCAGGTTGGTACTAAAATACCCTACGGGATTAAAACCCGTCATCAGAACTGGGAATTGACATGAAAATGGTTTTTAGTATTTTTTGAAAGAAAACTTTTTTATCGATTTAAAGTGTTCACACAACAACTAAAAAAATTTTCAACATTTGCTGGAAATCAGTAAATGATAGGAGACATGTTTTATATGCCTTCTTTTTCTTCTTTTCTTTATTTCAAGTTAAATTATTTTTCATTTAAAAGTTATGATAAGAGCAAATAGCATCTAAATTAGACTCATCCCAGTAAATGAATAAGAACTTTATTTTTGTACATGACGGCGAAATTTAAATTTAAAAAACACAATATACAAAATATGTACACTAACACTTTGAAACTTTACATAATTGTTTTAGTTATGTAAGGTTTCATATTGTCAGAGTATATATTTTATATATTGTATTTTCTAATTTACGTTATTATGTAATTAAAAGCAAGTATAAATACCTCTTAAGTAGAAAAAGGGGAGGATAAAAAGCAGAAATAATTACCAAGGTAACAGACAGACAGATAGACACTAGATGTTCTAATTAATGTATAATATTTCAGTTTTAAGGAAGGGAATAATCTTTGACGGAAGTCTCTTTATGTACAATGTAGCCCAAGGCATCGTTTTGACATTCAAACATGATCAGTGTTTGAAACATTCGTCTTGACGTTCAAACTTGCCGAAGCAGTTGTATAGAGACATTCAAACAAACTGAAGGTTTGAGTTATTCATCTTGACATTCAAACCCGCTTAAAGGTTTAGAGCCTTCGTCTCGATATTCAGACACACTGCAAGTTGAAAGCACTCGATTAAATCGCTTTGACGTTGAAACTTGCTTCATTCAGACCATTCGTTAAGGCGTACAAACGGGCTTTAAAATCTGGCTCAAATTCTCAGATGCTTGAAGAATTTTCTTTGGCGTTTGGCGTTTGTCTTTTGATGTGGGTCTAGTTAGTATTTTTCTCTAGTTATATTCACCCCGGTAAGTGTTTGCTATATGATATAACATATTGATTAATTATAATTTTATATAATATATATTATTAAATATGTCTTAATTGCTAATAATATACACATGTATACACATATATATAATATATATATGCATACATACATACATACATACATACATATATATATATATGTATAATGTGTGTGTATGTGTGTATACATAATATGTGTATATTTTTAGCAATTAAGACATATTTAATAATTTAGTAAACATTTAACATATATACGTCTGTGTGTGTGTGTTTAGAGAGAGAGAGAGAGAGAGAGAGAGAGAGAGAGAGAGAGAGAGAACGGAAAAAACCAAAATGAACCAAAGACTAATTCTCAGTGAGAATAAAACAAGAAAAAAACCGTAGATATTGGGAGAGAAAATGAGTGGGTGTGATTGAAAGCCTGAAAAAGGAGTAGGATGATGAGGTGAGGTGGAAGAGGTAGGTGGAGATGGAGGGGGAGGGAAAGGAGGAGGAGGAGGAGGAGGCACTCGCTAGGGCATCTCGGCGGTTTGACCAGATACCCTCTGAGACATCTGTGTGTGTCTCTAATTATGGGCATTCTGTCTCTTGGGATTTTCTGCGCGAACGCATCTCACGGCTTAATAGCTTGTATCCGACCCTTGGCTTAATGTCCAAGTCCCGTCATCCCAGTTTTTCCACCATAGAGCCGCTGCTGCTGTTGCTGTTGCTGTTGTTGCTCCTACTGCCTCTCCCTTTCTTTCTTCCTCTTCTTCTTCTTCTTCTTGTGTTGACCACAACTTGTGGCACCGGTTATGCGACGTAGCCGCCCCAGAGGCCCTGGAGATATTCGGATAGTTTATCATTTATGGTGGTCATCGTTGGAACGGTCGTTTTTATAAGACACTTTGGCGAAATACATATATGAAAGAGAATTGGCGATAAGAAATCATTTGGGCGTTTTAGAACGTACTTACAGGGATTAATACGGCCCCGGATGAGGTGGGATGGTGATAGTGGGTCTCTCACCGTTGACTGGTTTTCTTAAGATTCAAAATCATTAATTTCACTTTCTCGGATTTCCCCTAGAAGCCGAAAGCTACCGGGAAAGACTAAAGCTCCTGGAGATGGAAAAAAGTTGCTCCGTAGGAAGAAAGTTACTGGGGATGCCAGAGGCTTTAAGGAGAGATTAAAGCTACAGCAGATGCCAATAGCGGATATAAAGTAGAAACTTTCAGAAGAGTTCACATGCCATGGCTGCATAAGAATAAAGTTACAGTATATGCCAATGTTGCAACGCAAGAATAAAGTTACAGGAGATTTCAAAAGCGGCTTGGAGAGAATAAAGCTACTGTACTCGTATATGCCGACGTTACTACGTGAGAATGTAAAGTTACTGGAAATGTCAAGAGCGGCTTCGTAAGAATAGTTATGGTAGATACCAAGAGCAGGTATGCGAGGATAAAGTTACAGGAAATGCCAGGGGCAGCGACTTAAGAATAAATTTACAGTTGATGCCAAAAGCAGCTACAGAAGACTGAAATTACAGGGGATGCCAAAAGCTGTGCGTAAGGATAAAGTTTACTGTAGATGCCAAAAGCTGCAACGTGAGAGCAGTTATAGGCGTTGCCAAAGGCTGTCAGGCAAGAACAAAAGTCTGTGGAGATGCTAAAGGCTGCCAGGGAAGAACAAAAGTCTCTGGAGATGCTAAAGGCTGCCAGGCAAGAACAAAAGGCTCTGGAGATGCCCAAGGCTGCCAGGCAAGAACTATAGTTCCTGGAATGCCAAAGGCTGGCAGGCAAGAACAAAGTCTTTAGAGATGCCAAAAGCTGACAGGCAAGAACGAAGTCTGTGGAGATGCCAAAGGCTGCCAGGCAAGAACAAAAGTCTCTGGAGATGCCAAAGGCTGCCAGGCAAGAACACAAGTCTGTGGGGATGCCCAAGGCTGCCAGGCAAGAACAGAAGTCTTTGAAGATGCCAAAGGCTGCCAGGCAAGAACAAAAGTCTCTGGAAATGCCAAAGGCTGCCAGGCAAGAACAAAGTGTTAAGAGATGTCAAAAACAGCCAGGCAAGAACAAAGTCACTGGAAATGCTAAAGACTGCCAGGGAAGAACAAAGTCTCTGGAGATGTTAAGGCTGACAGGCAAGAACAAAGTCTATGGAGATGCTAAAGGCTGCCAGGCAAGAACAACGTCTCTGGAGAAGCCAAAGGTTGCCAGGCAAGAACAAAGTCTCTGGAGATGTTAAGCTGACAGGCAAGAACAAAGTCTCTGGAGATGCTAAAGGCTGCCAGGCAAGAACAAAGTCTCTGGAGATGACAAAGTATGCCAGGCAAGAACAAGTCTGGTGATGCCAATGGCTGTCAGACAAAAACAATAATTTCTGGAAATGCCAAAAGCTACTGTATTTGCCGACGTTACGACGCAAGAATAGAGTTAATGGAAGTACCAAGAGCGGCTTCGTAAGAATAGTTATTGTAGATGCCAAGAGCAGGTATGTGAGGATAAAGTTACAGGAAATGCCAAGGTCAGAAATTAAGAATAAATTTACAGTAGATGCCAAAAGCAGCTACGTAAGAATGAAATTACAAGGGATGCCAAAATCTGCTGTGTAAGAATAGTTTACTGCAGATGCCAAAAGCTGCAACGTGAGAGCAGTTACAGGCATTGCCAAAGGCTGCCAGGGAAGAACAAAAGCCTCTGGAGATGCCAAAGGCTGCGAGTCAAGAACAAATGTCTCTGGAGTTGCTAAAGGCTGCAAGGGAAGAACAAATCTCTGGAGATGCTAAAGGCTGCCAGGCAAGAACAAAAGGCTCTGGAGATGCCCAAGGCTGCCAGGCAAGAACAAAAGTTCCTGGAAAGCCAAAGGCTGGCAGGCAAGAACAAAGTCTTTAGAGATGCCAAAAGCTGCAAGGCAAGAACGAAGTCTGTGGAGATGCCAAAGGCTGCCAGGCAAGAACAAAAGTCATTGGAAATGCCAAAGGCTGCCAGACAAGAACAAAGTCTTTAGAGATGACAAAAGTTGCCGGGCAAGAACAAAGTCTTTGGGGATGCTAAAGGCTGCCAGGCAAGAACAAAGTCTCTGGAGATGCTAAAGGCTGCCAGACAAGAACAAAGTCTCTGGAGATGTTAAGGCTGACAGACAAGAACAAAGTCTCTGGAGATGCTAAAGGCTGCCAGGCAAGAACATAGTCTGTGAAGTTGCCAAAGGCTGTCAGACAAGAACAAAGTCTCTGGAGATGCCAAAGACTGTCAGGCAAAAACAAAAGTCTCTGGAGATGCCAAAGGCTTTCAGGCAAGAGCAAAAATCTTTGGCGATGTCAAAGGCCATCAGGCAAGAACAAAAGTCTCTGGAGATGCCAGAGGCTGCCAGACAAAAACAAAAGTCTGTGAAGATGTCAAAGTCTTTCAGGCAAGAACAAAAGTCTCTGGATATGCCAAAAGCTTTCAGGCAAGAACAAAGTCTGTGGAGATGCCAAAGACTGTCAGGGAGGAACAAAGTCTGGAAATGCCAAAGGCTGCCGGGCATGAACAAAAGTCTGGAAATGCTAAAGGCTGCCAGGCAAGAACAAAAGTTTCTAGAGATGCCAAAGGCTGCCAAGTAAGAAACAAAAGTCTCTGGAGATTCCAGAGGCTGTCAGAGGGAATAATAGCGGTTATCGAAGACGATAATAAAAGAAATGTGGAGTAACGCAGACGTACTCTCGATGGCCACAAAACATAGCCGGGATCACAAGATTCCATTAAGAAGATGTAGAATTGACTCTATCTCTCCGGTTATCGTATATATTGGGGCAGTTTACCATGAATGGGACGGCGATGCTACTAATTGGCCCGGCGAATAATGTTCGTCTCTCGCTCCCAATGGAAACAAGTGAGAATAGGTTGATAATTTGACGATAGAAAAAAAGGGGAGAAAAATTAGACGGGGAAAATGGGGAAGGGGGAGTGTAAGTGAGCGCGTCAGTTTCTCTCTCTCTCTCTCTCTCTCTCTCTCTCTCTCTCTCTCTCTCTCTCTCTCTCTCTCTCTCTCTTTCTTGTTCTAAGATATTATTAACTCTCTGTGTCTGCCTATCAGTATCTCATTAAAAGTAAATTATATGATTGCTCAAACTCTCTCTCTCTCTCTCTGTCTCTCTCTCTCTCTCTTGTTTTAAGATATGTATTATTACCCCTCTATGTCTGCCCATCGGTATCTCTCTAGAAGTAAAATATATTATTGCACAAACTCTCTCTCTCTCTCTCTCTCTCTCTCTCTCTCTCTCTCTCTCTCTCTAAGATAAGATTATGACCTCTCTGTGTCTCCTATCGTTATCTCAGGCAGCAAAATATATGATTGCACAAATCTCTCTCTCTCTCTCTCTCTCTCTCTCTCTCTCTCTCTCTCTCTCTCTCTCTCTCTCTCATTCTAAGATATTATGACCTCTCTGTGTCTCCTATCGTTATCTCTGGCAGCAAAATATATGATTGCACAATCTCTCTCTCTCTCTCTCTCTCTCTCTCTCTCTCTCTCTCTCTCTCTCTCTCTCTCTCTCTCCTTCTAAGATATTATGACCTCTTTGTGTCTGCCTATCGTTATCTCTGGCAGCAAAATATATGATTGCACAATCTCTCTCTCTCTCTCTCTCTCTCTCTCTCTCTCTCTCTCTCTCTCTCTCTCTCTCTCTCTCTCTCTCTCTCTCCTTCTAAGATATTATGACCTCTCTGTGTCTGCCTATCGTTATCTCTGACAGTAAAATATATGATTGCACAATCTCTCTCTCTCTCTCTCTCTCTCTCTCTCTCTCTCTCTCTCTCTCTCTCTCTCTCTCTCAGAGAACTACGGTTTAAAGAAAGAAATTGAACTTTAGATGGACGCGTATCAAAAGAAAAGCCTTTAACTTACACTCATAATCAAAACATAATATAGTTGTCTTTCGTTACAGTGAAGTCACTCGAGCCATTTGTAGTATCTTTAATCTATCACTCTTTAAATTTGAAAACACCACAAAAATGCATATAAAAGTGAAAGGAAAGTACGCTCCGAACATTTTAGTTAACAGTGAATGACAACCTATATATATATACTGAACCTGAATTAGATTGAAATTTTATGAGAAACAAAGAACGCCCGCCGTTTGCATGTAAATAAATTTCTGCATGGAAATTGCTTAAGATGCTCTCAATGTGTACCTTACGGGCAAGTATTTAGCACAATCCTCAGAATTACACACGCATTTTTTTTTTTATGATCGTGTTGGGCCCTAAGTAGTAACAAAATTTATCAAATTGTTCTGCCCTGCGATTTTACTGTTTTACTTAAGTAAGTTTGTTCTCCCCCCCCTCCCCCATCGACTCCATTCTTATCCCATTTACGCCAAAATTGTGGGACAACTTCGATGAAATTTTCCCCAATGACGCTATTATGTATTTCAGATCGAACCCCAGCATCAAAGTCTAGTCTCAGATTTAAGTAGGGACAGCCATATGAGATAATTTAAAAGCACTGAGAGAATTGTACTTAAATGTGCATTCCCTATTCAGTGTTGTTATGTGCAAACATCAATCCGACAATTATAAACTCAAATGCTGTGTAAATGAGCAACTGCTCCATTAGCGAAGGAAGGTTTGCTTCGTTATCATGATAGGATATTGACCACACTAATTGACTGACAGATTGATATATATCACTCGTCTGCCAGTTTCACCGTGTAGGATACTGCCCAGGGATTAGATCATACGACGTACATCAAAAAGGATTCGCGCGTTGGTTCGAATGTTAATAATAATAATAATAATAATAATAATAATAATAATAATAATAATAATAATAATAATAATAATAATAATACTTTCTGAATCCGTGTCTTATAAATGTTATAAGGCTTAGATAAAGACTTGGTGGATTTTCAAATAATTAAAGAAAACTTTACAAAATACATTTAAATTATATCTTTTTCTCTTATGTTATTCAAAGGATAAGTTCGTCCACTCAGTAGTTTTTCGTATTGATCACGAGACTAACGCTTGATATTCATGGGATATTCTTCCTTGCTAGTAAGGGAATTTGATTATATATAACTTAATATAAAAGGTTAAAACAAAGCCTATAATTGTATTATCCTTTATTTGTTGAGGGATTACCGACCGTCTTTGAAGAAATAAACGTAAAGGTGCAATATGTCACTGAGCGTAGGAATATACTGAAATTAATAAAATTTAAATATTATATATGTACTCGTATATGTATAACTGTATATAGTGTATATGTCAATATATATATATATATATATATATATATATATATATATATATATATATATATATATATATATATATATATATATATGTGTGTGTGTGTGTGTGTGTGTGTGTGTGTGTGTGTAAATATATATATTACAAGAAGACATTATACACGTAAAAAGCTACGACTGTTCATGCAAACGGATGATTA
>NC_089746.1:46256511-46279011 GCF_040412425.1 Macrobrachium rosenbergii
ACAGCCTCTCTCTTTGCTTGTTTTTTTTAGACAAAGAATGCGAGACAAAGAACAAACGAGCGACAGTCCTTCAAAAACATCATAATTCCCCCACAATTCATTAGCCCATTACACTGTCCTATCCGATAGTAAACATCGAATTATGGAGTCAAAATGGTGCGTTCCAGCTGGCGTGACCCGTCATTTGTTTGCGACCTACCTTTCAGGCGTATACCTGGTTTCTGTATCCGAAATTGGAGTGTCATCAGTTCTCCTTAAGCCTAATACAAATGATATTTCCGGATGTCATTGGGCTATGCCCACTCTTCAGGGAGATATGCTGCGCTCTAGGTTAAAAGCTGTCATAACATCGGATTGTCAAATATTCGGTTATCGTTTGTTCTCCTTTGAAGAAGACTGGAGATAGTGTGGAAATGTTCAAGCAGAACTGATTGATATATATATATATATATATATATATATATATATATATATATATATATATATGTATGTATGTATATATATATGTATGTATATATGTACATATATATATATATATATATATATATAAATATATATATATATATATATATATATATATATATATATATATATATATATATATATATATATATATAAATGTACAGTATATACTGTATATATGAGTGTGTGTTTGTATGTATATATTTATATAAGCTATGGTATTCTAATCACATAGGCTATTTTCCACTCTCTCTCTCTCTCTCTCTCTCTCTCTCTCTCTCTCTCTCTCTCTCTCTCTCTCTCGACCACGACAATCATGTGAAAGTGTGAAAACATCCTCTAATACAATTATCAGTTTAAGTGGAAAAAGAGATATCTTTGTGTTCCATTTTATTTTGTTTCAGAGTTAAATAATTGACATTATGCATTTACATATGAAATGCAAACTTGTAAAGATAAATGTGCATGTCGTATTTATTCACATTATTCGAGCGTCTTCCCCGCCCCCCCCCAAAAAAAAAATCCAGATTTTCTTCACTTTATGCTCAAGGACGGTAGTGTTAAAAATATACTTCTAGACCTGAATTGTAGTTTGGTATAACGTCGATTCCTCCAACAGGAAACGAAAACCATATATTTGTTATTCACAAAACTCAGAAGAAAACTCGGTACCTTCAGCATGGTCAGTCTCTCTCTCTCTCTCTCTCTCTCTCTCTCTCTCTCTCTCTCTCTCTCTCTCTCTCTAAATTAACCACTGAAATGTTTATGATGGAGGACGCTTTTCATTTGCTCTCATAATCTTACATATTTACTCTCCTGACGTTCGATTGCCGCTGTAAACGGCAACGACGCACTGATTTCTCCAGGACAGTTATCCAGGATAATCGTTACACCGTCAGTCAGCCTTAGTGGGGAAGGGACCTAGAAAGGCTGCCATAGCTGGATTATGTCTTGGGAGTCGGCCACTGGTCCTCCAGCCCCCAAAAGTTCCAGCAGCCGGGCTAGAGAGAGAGAGAGTTCCAGCAAGGTTCCAGGCAGGCCTGGGCCGGTCTCGCCAGAACCTCCAATTACAGGGCTTTTAACCCGGTGTTTGTCTTGCTTACGGATTAATGATAGGTCGGTAAGAAGTGTGAGAGAGACAAATTCTTCTTCTTCTTCTTCTTCTTCTTCTTCTTCTTCTTCTTCCCATGTACCCGAATTTATCTGTTATTTGGTCCTTTTCGTGCCTTCGACGACAGATCTACGGATCTTGTCCAGCTTGGCGTTTTTTCCTTATCAATTATCCCTTTTCAATTCTATCCCATTTGTAGATTTTGAAGATTGGTTCTCGTGAAAAGTTCAATTTATTGGGATCTGTTCAGTGTCTCGGCTTACACCGTCATTCTTTCTTTCTTTCTTTCTTTCTTTCTTGCTTTCGTAATCAAAGTGACAACGCTGTGTGCGATCATGGCCATGTAAGTGTAAGAGTGATAGTATTTATTTTTTTTTTTTTTTTTAAGATTAAGCCATCCTTCCCCTGGTACGGGCTCTTTCTTGTTCCCAATAGTAATTATTGTATACAGCACCAGTCAATGTAAGAGCTTTCACTCGCTGGTGCTTTCAAGGAGTCGACAGCGCATAATGACAAAAAATGGGAAAAGAATGGAAAAGTACTAAATAGGTAGAAATTAAAGGCATGCCAATTAACAAAGGGCAAATAAATACAAATGTTAAACAATGAGTAAAACTAGCAAAAATAAAGAAACGAACACAGATGAAAAATAAAGGCAAGGAAATTGATAAAACCTATGGCTTTTGAGAGAAATGAACATCATTAGGGTAATGGTCTACAGCAGTGAAGCTCTCGTGCTGATATGATGCCCTCAGACTGTTGCCGAATGTAAAGGAGATCTCTCTTACCCCAACAAATCCGACGAGCTTATTGACAAATGTGTTGGCTAGCATACTACTGTATAATAATAATCGTGGCAGAGAGAGAGAGAGAGAGAGAAAAGAAAAACATAATAGGCTTCCAACTAAGTAAAAATGTTCGAAATAGGTCGCATTCTTGGCCGTCCAGTTACCATCAAAGATGAACAAATATTACACAGCTAATATTATTCAACCCACCGTTATCTGTGAGTGTGGGGATGCTCAAGTGGTATCCATGCCGCTTATAGGAGGTGCGTCGTCTCCTAAGCTCCCATCTTCGTAGGCACGCGAAGTACCTTTTAAGGGGACGTTGGTGTGCGAATGTCCTCGTCGCAGAAGAAGAGGCAAGTTTTATTATATATATATATATATATATATATATATATATATATATATATATATATATATATATATATATATATATATATATTATTATCTTATATATATATATATATATATATATATATATATATATATATATATATATATATATATATATATATATATATATATATATATATATATATATATATATATATATATATATATATATATATATATACATACATACATACACATATATACATATACTGTACATATATATATATATATATATATATATATATATATATATATATATATATATATATATATATATATATATATATATATATATATATATATATATATATATATAAAATATAACTTGCCATACTGTATATATATATACTGTATATATGTATGTATGTATACATACAGGCATACAGGCATTACACCCATCATCTTACTTGCCTTTTATTATATTAGAAAAAAGAACGCTAAATTATTATTCACTAATTTCTGATACAAATTTACCTTTATTGTTCAGCCTTGAAGGGAAATTGTGATAAAACTAACATTAAGAGAAAAGGGTAATATCTGGAGTAGTATAGAGAAAAAAATCGACTATCAACAATATTAATTTTAAATAGAGCGTAATACTGACACGTTTTTCTTTTCCCATTTTGTCCAAAATGAATAGATTCTAATTGCCAGCAATTAAAAGGGATTTGCCTGATTTATATGGTGATTGATTATGTATACAAATAATAATCATTATTAGTCACGTTCACAAAACACATCGTTTGTACAAATCTTTTGACATAATAGGAATTGAATTTTTCTTAAAGGTCAACGTTTATTTCGTGCTGCGGAAAGACGATCATTACTGGTAATATATGTAATATATATATGTATGTATGTATGTATGTATATATATATATATATATATATATATATATATATATATATATATATATATATATATACACACACATACATACATACATACATATATTACATATATTACCAGTAATGATCGTCTTTCCGCAGCACGAAATAAACGTTGACCTTTAAGAAAAATTCAATTCCTATTATGTCAAAAGATTTGTACAAACGATATGTTTTGTGAACGTGACTAATAATGATTATTATTTGTATACATAATCAATCACCATATAAATCAGGCAAATCCCTTTTAATTGCTGGCAATTAGAATCTATTCATTTTGGACAAAATGGGAAAAGAAAACGTGTCAGTATTACGCTCTATTTAAAATTAATATTGTTGATAGTCGATTTTTTTTCTATACTACTCCAGATATTACCCTTTTTCTTAATGTTAGTTTTATCACAATTTCCTTCAAGGCTGAACAATAAAGGTAAATTTGTATCAGAAATTAGTGAATAATAATTTAGCGTTCTTTTTTCTAATATAATAAAAGGCAAGTAAGATGATGGGTGTAATGCCTGTTTCCATTTGCATTCGTCTCTAGTTAATAACCACGGGGAAGCATGTGCTGAGAGAGAGAGAGAGAGAGAGAGAGAGAGAGAGAGAGAGAGAGAGAGAGAGAGAGAGAGAGAGAGTCCTCACCCAGCACATCCATATATTGTCACCTTTTCTTTTCCATTCTGTTGCCATATGCGTCAGGAAACAGTCAGATAGATAGATGATAGATAGATAAATAGATAGATAGATAGATAGACAGCTAGATAAAAAAAGAAGTTTCATTAGGTGCTAAATCTCAGCCGTCTGTCTCAGTGACGGAAGTGCAAAATCAGCATCATCTTCGTCAATCACCCAGACTGACTCGCTGGTCAGTTTGGCATCCGTCAGTCCAGCCATTTCCTCCTCAGTCCAGGAAACTCTTCTTCAAATCCGGGCACCACAGAGGGACTGACAAACAACAGCTCCCAGCGTGCCCCGTAATTTGTTGAGTCACCAAAGGAAAATCGACCCGTTCATTAGACAGTGCGTTAAATTCAGGACCCACTTAGTGGGTCCCGGTTAAATTACACATCGGGACGAGACGGATTTTAATCGCCGGCTGCGACACGGATGGGCATCGTGTGACCTCCTCCCAGCCCTTTGAGTTTTTCCTTCTCTCACTTTTATTTTATTTTTTCTTCATTTGTTGTTTATTTTTTCTTTATTTTCCCCGATGATCATCAATTAGAAACCAGTGGAAACTCTTTAGGCCGCAAATTAGAGATCTAATGGGAAAACATCAAGCTAGTTGGAAGGGAAATGGAAATTAGTGAAGAACCAAATGTAAAATCTTTGACTTCAATAATTAATTGGCGATTTTCAATTTAAGCAAGTGAATGGTGACACAGTTCACTGAGTATCACGAATGAGCGAGATAGTATGGCCACAATAAATCATACAGACACCTATATGGTAAGTCAGAGGACATTCACGAATCCGTTGATTTATTAATATATATTAATATCTTAATTTATCTGTTTTTTTAATAACTGATCTTCTCTTTCTGTATTTCCCATCACCTTCTGTTACTTCTTCCGAATGACCACCATATTCTTTGTAAGCTTGAATTTCAAGTCAGTGGCCTCTATTATTGTTATTCATCTCCTGAATAATAATAATAATAATAATAATAATAATAATAATAATAATAATAATAATAATAATAATAATAATAATAATAATAATACATTCTTACGGAATTTCTCTCGTACATTACGAAGTGAAAATTAGATATGGAAGAGCTATACTGATTTACCGATTGGACTGGATGCTAGTTCAATATGAAGTTCTTATGTGGTGATTCAGGCAAATGCAGATATTAGAAACGGTTACAAAAAAAGTATTTTCATACAAGAAAACAACAAATAAATAAAAAAGTCTTTTTCGTTTTTATTCAGAAGCTAGTAAAACCTAGGCTTTACTGTACACATTAGTATGGCAGTGTTTGTGCAAACAGGTTTAAGTAATGAGCTTGGGTTAGATGAAACCCTAATGGAGTGGTGATTATGCAAACAAGTTTATGCGATAAATTACATTGGTAAAGTTCTACAGCGCATTGCTTATTTTCATTTTCTACGGGAGCGAACCAGAAAATTGTGATAATTCGTATTGTTATTGTTACGAAAATCACCATTGCTCCAAAAGCGTGCGCGTATTTAGACTAATTTCAGTTCTTCTTCTTCCTAGTGCTTATTTGCCTCCTGATGTCGCCTCCCACTTCTATTTCTTCTTCTCCCACTTTATTCGCCCCCCTGTTTCTTCTTTCCTCCCCCCACCCGGAATATATTCTGTCCCTCACCTTCGTCCTGACTCTCATCCCACCCTTTTCCTTTTATATTGTCTTCAGAATATTCTTTTCCTCCTCCTAGTACGCTACACCTAGGTGCTTTCTGCTCTTCGTCTCCTTCTACTTATCTTCCTCTTCCTCCTCCTCCTCCCTCCTCCTCCTCCTCCTTATCTATTCTTTATTTTTCTCATTCTTTCCTTTCCAACGCCCTTCTTCTCTTTCACTCCTCTTCCCTCTTCTCCCCCCCCCCCTCTCCCTTGCCTCTTTCTTCTCTTTATCATCGCTTCGTCTCCTTCCTATCCTGTCGCTTCCCACACTCTTAATTCTTACTTTTCTTCTTATTCTTCTCCTTTTTCTTCTTCTGAATCATCATCATTATCATCTTCTTCTTCTTCTTCTTCTTCTGAATCATCATCATCACCATCTTCTTCTTCTTCTTCTTCTGAATCATCATCATCACCATCTTCTTCTTCTTCTTGTTCTTCTGAATCATCATCATCACCATCTTCTTCTTCTTCTTCCCCGAAACTGAGACGGGCTGCTAACAACGTCCGTCCTTGCGTATCACTTAAATAGTAGCGCCATTAACCGGGAGATGGAAGCTCCTTGCAAGGCCTTTAAGTGGCAGTCAATACACGGGTTTGATTCTCAACCTCCGCGAGGCAAGAACACTTTGCCGAGGTGCATGATGGAATCCTGGCTATTTTACTCCTCTCCTGTTCTTTGTTGGTTAAGATCGAAAGGGGGATTTTCATGGAATTTTTTATTCAATATGTATTTCCTATTTCTTTTGTGGGAAAGGGAGGGCTTTCGAAATGCTTCTAACCTTATGGAAGCGTTTTATAATAATAATAATAATAATAATAATAATAATAATAATAATTAATAATTATTATTATTATTATTATTATTATTATTATTATTATTATTATTATTATTATTATTGTTGAGAAAATGAACCCTATTCATATGGAACAAGCCCACCAGTAGGGGCCATTGACTTGAAATTCAGGCTTCCAAAGAATATGGTGATCATTCAAAAGAAGTAACAGAAGGTAAAGGGGAATACAGAAAGAGGAGATCAGTTATTAGAAAAACATAAATTAAATAAATAAATAAAGAAACAGTTATTTTATTCGTGTCCTGATATACTCATTTGAATAGTTTTTAGTCGTTTGTCATTAAGTTTCGATTTGGGGGTTTTTATAGTTATTGTTATGAAATTTAGAATTAAAATAAATAAATAAATAAAATCGCATTCATCATCATGAATTGAGAAAGTGAATCTAATTCTTGGGTCGTATGTTCATCGTCGTCAGCATCGTATAATTCTGAAAGTTGTTGATTCTCTCTCTCTCTCTCTCTCTCTCTCTCTCTCTCTCTCTCTCTCTCTCTCTCTCTCTCTTTCTCTCAGTTGAGACATTTCCTAATTCCTCTCTTCATTCAGACGTACATCGTCGGTTACTTACAGTTGACTGTGATTGAATTATAATTATTATCATTAATTATTATAACAGAAAAGTGCAAATACTGCTAATAAAAAAGGTAATTAATGTACGAAGTGAGATTCCACATAACAGAATGCCATCTGCGAAAAACTAAATGGAAAAGAATAACATATGTATAATTAATGTACAACGCATGTCCGAAGAACAAGTTCTCCTGAGAGCTAAAAAAAAAAAAAAAAAAAAAACTCCCCACTTACGATAATCTGCAAAGGGAGAAAAAAGGTCTGAGGTTATCGGTAATTAAATTCCCACGAGAAAAAGACACCACTGCTCCTGGCATTGATATGACAGAAGAAGCACCACATTTTTTTTATTTATTTTTTTTATACGAATTCCGTCGCTCGTTTGTGATATAATGTGTTACGTTGCTGCGTTTTTAGCGTCTGAAATAAATGTAGTTGATTTTGTGCATTAAATGTTTCAAAAAAAAAAAAAAAACTTATTGGTAACCGTAGATTGAAATCATGTTGGAAACAGATAAACTGTTGTTTGTGCTTTACGATTTCTACGTGGGAAGTTAATTTTTGATCGGTCTAAGAGTCTTATTTTATGTCAGTTGCAATATTATTATCCGTAATGCCTGCATATCATCAAATTAGAAGAGCCAAAAAGTATTTTAACGTGCCAAGGAAGCATCCAATGACAAAAATTCCCTTCTGTAGAAAGAACAAATGGTGAGTTGCTGAAGGTGCCCAATTAATTCATTGTAATAACAGGGGAAAACCAGTTAAAGCTCTTAAGATATATACATGTAAAAACAGTAAATGAAGATATACTGAACGTTCAGTATTCATGTGGTGTGTTTGTGTGTTTACACACACACACACACACACACACAAAGATTCATCTAAAAATCATTTCAAGGAATTTGAAGGCTAAACGACAATAAAACGATTTGTGATGCAGACTATACTTTGGTCGGTTCCCACGATAGGAGGCAGAAAGAGTTTTCTTCCTCCTCCCTCTCTTACTCTGCTTCATACTCCTCCTCGGCTTCCTCCACTTCCTTCTCCCACACCTTGTCCTAATGTTCAGCTTCTTTTAATGTATCTTTTAATTTATCGGTCTGTTCTCTTCCTTTGTCTACTTCTTTCGCCCCCTTATCCCACTTCTTTTACCTCGTTCTTTCCCTCTTTTTCCTCCTCCTCCCCTTCCATCTCTCATCCCTTCCTCTCTTTTTCCTCTTATCCCTCCCCCTTCTTCCTCCTTCTCCTGGCCTTCATCCCACTTCTTGTCTACTATCAATACCCACTCTCATCTTCCGCCCACACTCAGAGGTTTTCACCTCATTATAGGAAGATTATTTCACGAAACAACTCAGAGAGCATCCGTTGAACCGTGCAACCTGATACTCTCTTTCAAACTCAGAAACCTAAAGAAGAAGAAGAAGAAGAAGAAGGGGGAGGAGGAGGAGGAGGAGGAGGACAAGAACAGTTCAAAGAGTTTGACCTGACGTCTTCGAGGGCGAAGACCAACACGGCGAGTTTGGAGGATAAATCAACCACCTTCGAGAGTTTGTTGTCTTAGTAAGAGCATACTCCAGGGGGCTGGCTGATAACAGGAAGGGCCGCTGTTGAACCTCCAACAGCGTAGTTGGCGTGATGGTTAAACCAGGGAGGGGGCCGAGGGAAGGTGTGGCTGAGTGGGGTGGGGAGTGAGGTCTTTCTTGTGGCAAGCGCCCACAACATCTGAAGAAGCTCCTTATGGAGATGAAGATGCTGGTGACGACCGGGAGATGACTTCCCCGCGAGCGGACGTGCAGAAATAATGATGCTGATCAGCGCGCTCTGAGATGAACTCATCAAGAGGCTCGAATGAAGTTCTTTGTTGGTTATCGATCAGAGTGAATTTCCGAGAAAATTATTTGTTTATTTGTCTTGCGGTTATTTTCGTTCGTTCCCGTTCTATTAATTCGAGCTGAATCGTTGTTCGATCAGACACTTGAATTTGTTTTCTTTTATCAGTTGATATGATTTTTCTTCATCAGTTCATTTAATGTTGTGAGTTATTTATGCATGATGCATAGCTGTTGTCTTTACTTATGTTCTATGTGGAATTGCTGTTTTTTCCAATTCTTTTAGTGCGTTCAGTCTTTAATTATTTTGTCGTTTGACCGGCTTGCGTCGCTCGCTATGTTGCTAGTAATATCGATAAGCATACAGTATGAGTGATATACATATATATATATATGTATGTATGTATATATGTATATATATATATATATATATATATATATATATATATATATATATATATATATATATATATATATATATATATATATATATATATATATATATATATATATATATATATATATATATATATATATATATATATATATATGCGTGTATATATGTATGTGCACCAACGAATGGTTCCTGGCTCGATTCCCAAGCAAGTAAGTATACTTAAAACAAGTCTCGTTGAATCCCATTGTGTCTGTGTTAACTTAATTTGTGCTAGTTTGCAACCAGGTTGGTGAACGGGCGTGAAGCTAGCAGCCTCATCCCAAAAGACGTCGTGAAAACCTAAAGGGTAACACCTTTTGGAGCCAAACGTTAGGAGGGAAAATTAGTATTTATCAAAGTTATAAAAGACAGATAATGAATAAAGAAAGGGCAGAGAAGGAAGCACTTCAGATTGATGGATTATCATCAGCATTCATGAGAGTCATCCCATAGTCGGTGGACTCTGACGGAACAGGAAGAGTGTTTAGCATGTATACTTCGTATTAAGCCTTCATTTTAGCTGTTATTTTTCTGGTTATTACTGGTTTATGTTATTTTTATGATTATGGTTTTTTTTATTCTTGTTATTATTCTTACGAGATTTTCACATCATTTTTTATATTACTTTTGTCATTACTGATGTCGATATAAATCCTATTATCATGTATCAGATCATCACCAAAACAGAACGAAGGAGATACAATAGCAGAGAGAGAGAGAGAGAGAGAGAGAGAGAGAGAGAGAGAGAGAGAGAGAGAGAGAGAGAGAGAGAGAGAGAGAGAGAGAGAGAGAGAGAGAGAGAGGGAGAAGGTCGGTCCATCATAATGTGATGTTTCCGTGTCGACAACCCGCGGTCAGAGAACACCTTTTACCTCTTAATGGACGACAATGAGGCTCAGGTGCTTGCTTCGACTGTCCTCCTCCTCCTCCTCCTCCTCCTCCTCCTCCTCCTCCGCTAGCTCGTAGGGGATGACATCTTTAACGGGCATGTGTCGGTCCGCCTATGCACGTATGCCCGAATACCTATGCCTGTATACCCTACCATAGATATAACACCAAGATACAAACATGAGTTTTCAGGTGTGAGGGGCGGGAAAATGACTCCACTTCATTAGCCGAGAGAGAGAGAGAGAGAGAGAGAGAGAGAGAGAGAGAGAGAGAGAGAGAGAGAGAGAGAGAGAGAGGAGGGGGGTTAGATCATTATGTTGAACAAGGTCATCGTTATCTTAATGCATACCCATAAACACAGCACTCAGCTTTTTTCTCTTTCTTTCTTTCGGTTTTTTTTTTTTTTTGAGTCCCACTCCTCCCAAGCCCTTTTATCAGAGAGATCCTGTGGCGTCACAGGATCTCACAGTATCTCTGACGATCTCTCTCCTGTTGACGACGCTTCTTCGCCGTCCGTTTGTATGAGAAGCGAATCAATAACGATGCATCGTGTAATTGGGATTTTGTGGGTTTTCGTGTAATCGCGACAGACATGCAGAGGGCAAGTGATGAATAGAGAGAGATAGAGAGAGAGAATGAAAAATGTGGAAAACAGAATTAAATAGTTAGATAAACAGCGACGCTTAGTAGATAGAACGAGAAAAATAAAAGGACAATATATGGCTGGATAAAAAACAAAAACACCCAAAATAATGAACAAAAAGAAAACGAGAGAGAGAGAGAGAGAGAGAGAGAGAGAGAGAGAGAGAGAGAGAGAGAGAGAGATACTGATACGATGAAGGACAGGGATTTGGGGAGGGGTGAGTTAGGCCAGGTAAGAAGGGACAACAGGTAAGATAGGGGACGACTCCATTGTGATCGTTGTCCCCATCCACTGTTTAGATAAATAATTATCTTTAAAGTGACTCCATGATTGTCGACGGTCATTCGCTATTGTTTGTTTGTGTTAATGTGCTGATCGCTAATGGACGCGGAGGACCCGCCGAGGCTATTTAAATTAGTTAGTCCTATTTCTATGCAGAAGAGAGAGAGACTCTCTCTCTCTCTCTCTCTCTCTCTCTCTCTCTCTCTCTCTCTCTCTCTCTCTCATGATACCGCATTCCGTAACAAAGTACAGTCACAGGTAATCTTCATATTGAAGTGCTTATTTTAGGATAAAAGCAGTCAATGAATTATGAAAAATCAAAATTGTTTATGCAAAGGAACAGAGCCTACACTAATGTAAGGCTCAGAGCCTACATTTGTGTAAGGTACAGAGCATACACTAACGTATGCTTGGGTTTTATGCTTTTATCTATTAATGTAAGTAATAAAGCTCTGATACTGATAAAGATACACAGAAAGAGAGAGAAAGAGAGGGTGTTTTTGAGTCTTGACTGTTAATGTTGAAGGCGGATTCGCATAATAGGTTGGCTATTTAAAGTATTAGAGAGAGAGAGAGAGAGAGAGAGAGAGAGAGAGAGAGAGAGAGAGAACAATATCTAGGGACACCCACAGCAAGTTTTAAGGCGGTCATTTTCCAAGATACAAGAAATGATAACTATAATCTCTCTCTCTCTCTCTCTCTCTCTCTCTCTCTCTCTCTCTCCCTTAATGCCACTAACCATTGTCATCGCTCAGCCCACTCCCTCTGATAAAACGAAACCAAATACGACGTCGTTCTTCACTAAAAGGGATGACCAGTTGCTGTCACCATTTTCCCGTTTTTCTCCTTTTTGCTTTTTCTGCTCCTGCCTCCGTCAGAAGGACTTTTAAGACAATCGCAGGGGTTGGAGAGAGAGAGAGAGAGAGAGAGAGAGAGAGAGAGAGAGAGAGAGAGAGAGAGACAGAGAGAGACAGAGAGGAGAGGGAGGAGGATGATACTGTTTGAAAGGAGAGAGAGAGAGGGGGGTGAGTCGCTGATACTCTGAAGAGAGAGAGAGAGAGAGAGAGAGAGAGAGAGAGAGAGAGAGAGAGAGAGAGAGAGAGAGTGGGGATGATACTGACTGAAAGAGGAAGAGAGGGAAAGATGATACTGTTCGAAAGGATATATATATATATATATATATATATATATATATATATATATATATATATATATATATATATATATATATATATATATATATAGAGAGAGAGAGAGAGAGAGAGAGAGAGAGATACTGACGAACTCTGATGCTCCCCTGAAGGAGAGAGAGAGTGCGCCTATCTAGGGCTTTTAGCACATAGCTCAATATCCATCACAGACTTGATATAGCGCTGAAAGGTTTCGGGGTGGTGGGTTTGAAGAGAATGGGGGAATAGTCGGGGGGGAGGGGGGTCCTGGACGAAGTGCTAGGGCATAGTGGACAAGAGTTTTTAAGAGGTCAAGAAAAACAATCTGTTTTGTCTAAAAGAAGAAAGAGAAGGCCGTAATAGAGGAGGATACGTCTGCTACAGGATGCTTAGAGAGAGAGAGAGAGAGAGAGAGAGAGAGAGCGGTGGTCTAATGAATGTGAAATGTGCTAACGAAACAAATACAGCTTCTAACTAGATTCCCAGTAATGCGTCAGTGATGTTTGAAATCACTACTAATCATGAAATCGAAAAATCACATAAAGAGATGAATTCTGATAAAACTAAAGAGAATCAAGACAAGACAAATACAGACGAGAAAATGAGCTATAGGTTACCACGGGTTACTAAATAACGCATCATTATTTAGTAAGGTTACTAAAATAACGCAAAGTGGAAAGCAGTTGAACTGTGGGTCTCGCTAGAAACAGTATTTGTACTTTTGGAAATGAATTCCTTTTGGTTTTCTTTTGCTATGATGACGATTAGGTTTGGTGAAAGAGAGCTGATGTTGGTGCGAAACAGACCTGACATCAGCAATCATGACAGTCAAATGGCGCAGTGAGTGTAGGGGAGGTAGACGGTCTGGTGATGGGACTTCTTTATCTGTCTGTCTATCTATTATATATATACATTATATGTATATTTATTAACACAAACACACACACACTATATATATATATATTTATATATATATATATATATATATATATATATATATTATATATATTTACATATATATATATATATATATTTACACACATACATACACACATAGAGAGAGAGAGAGAGAGAGAGAGAGAGAGAGAGAGAGAGAGAGAGAGAGAGAGAGAATCCCAACAATTTGTCAAGGAGAGATTCTATATATATGAAGAAAAGACCGAAAAGTGATTGGTAAAAGGATTGTCATGTCAGCTCCTAACCATTACAAGATAACAGGTATAAAAGGGCCTATGTTCCTTACCGGTTCGATGAGGCAGAGGTTATTGACGATAGGAACCTCTCTCTCTCTCTCTCTCTCTCTCTCTCTCTCTCTCTCTCTCTCTCTCTCTCATAGTACGTTCGTTTTCTATCAAAGTAAGTGTCTGCTTGTGTGTCTCTTTTTAGAACGAATTTTGCATTATCTAAACAGATTCTTTCATTGAATATTCATCTCTCTCTCTCTCTCTCTCTCTCTCTCTCTCTCTCTCTCTCTCTCTCTCTCTCTCTCTCTCTCTCTCTCTCTTGTCATCTTCCCCACCTCTTTCTGACTTTCACTTCGCTGTAATATATGTCACTGATAAAAAAAAATTGACCTGACATTAAAAACAGCAACAGGACTAAGATAACGAACCTTATTTGGATGCTCGCATTTTCACAGATTTTTAAAATTAACATACTGTCAAAAACCTAGGTAATGCCAAGAACAAAGAAATAACGTTCTCTGAGTATTCTGATCAGAATGAAGCTCATTAGCATTATATGTGCAGAATCTGTATAACATATATATATATATATATATATATATATATATATATATATATATATATATATATATATATATATATATATATATATATATATATTCATATATAATGTTTCTCTATGATATGTCCAGATGTTTATACGTGAAAATATCTGTCCAGTTAACTGCACAGATAAGCACGTATGTTTGCATGTACGAACCACATCATCATGTATAAGTTCATTTTATGAGTAAATTTATACATTCTTGTAGACAGACTAAAAACATAATGTCATTTTTAAAATTACATTCGTATGCCTATAACAGCATCTGTAGGTAATTCATAACCTTTTTCTCAACGCTAGCGTTATTGTTTTTTAGTAGAATAAATAACGCATAACCATGTCACTGCAGTCATTACTTTATACGGTCATCGAAATAACGACCACGACAGATCGCCGTGCAAAGGCAGTTCATTTCCAGCCATTTAATTTGCCAATCAATCATTCAAGTGGACGATAAACCATGCAATCATTTAATCACGCGCCCAGTCAATCAGCGGATCACCCCGCTGCAAAGCCTTTGGACGATGTTACCCAGGTCACATAAATATTGCGACGAAATGAAACAGTGGTTCAGACAAGGGTGGAATACTTCTTCTTCTTCTTCTTCTTCTTCTTCTTCTTTTGAGAGAGAGAGAGAGAGAGAGAGAGAGAGAGAGAGAGAGAGAGAGAGAGAGAGATGTGAAAACGTATTTATATGTGAGTTGAATCACTCTGTGTCCTGTATGAAGCTAAAGTTACAGTACATTGAGAGAGAGAGAGAGAGAGAGAGAGAGAGAGAGAGAGAGTCATCGAAACGGATATACATTCAGTTACTAAAAAAAAGTTGGCTTAACTGAAACGCCGTTGTCTCCAGTATGTTTATAATACAGGTGTTATTACGAGACACTGATATTTGCGCAAAACACCAGTTGAAGAATAACTTGTAATCTACGTTAAACAGCATGGAAGGCATGAAATGATTAGGAAAAACTACAAATATCTCGTAAAATTGAGGCAAATAAATACAGAAACTCAGTGACAGCCAACATCCACTACTGGATTTCAGGGTCCCCGATAAGAACTATACAAAGGCTAACATTGTCATCGTCAGGCGCTGTAGATAGCGTAAAATATATCCCGCTAACGTGATAGAGAGGATTTTACGAATGCTTTCTTAAGCCTTCAGCTTTATATCATATTTTACTCTTATTGTTTTGGTGAAGCCTTTTTCTCGCTGCAATTTGAATTCAAATACTTTAACTCAATGTCTTTTGTACAAAGTCCATTTTACCTTTCCCGCGTTTGGAAGCTTATTAAATTGGCTTCCCGCCTTTTTAAGTAATTACCTTTCTTCTGATACCTTTTAGAGAGAAATCCTTTCAGCTTTCTGTTCTTGAAGCAGATATGTTATTGCGTTTGCCCTTTTAAAGAAAATCGTTTTTACACTACATTTCGAATTAAAACCTCTTCTTTGTTGCGTTTAAAACTAACTCCTTTCGTCTGTAGTGTTTTTTGTTTGCCAAATTCTTCTTTATCTTCTTACCTTTTGCTTAAAGTAAAATTCTGTTTGTTTACAATGCTTTGAAGTTGTTCGCTTTCACTTTGTATTTCGAATAAATCTGTGTTTTAAAGTAATTCCTAAAGTAATTCCCATTGCCTGCTTCATTTTGAAGTAAATCTCTGTTGCATGCTATAGTACCTTCTGAAGTCAATTCTTTTTGCCTAGCATATTTTGCAGTAAATCCATTGAGTTTGTAGCGTATCCCCTAAAACCACTTAGTCGCCTGCCTTTTAAAATAAATCCCTGCCAACTGCTACCTTTTGAAATAAATCCCTTCATTTTCCTGCTATCTGAATCAAAGCCCGTTCAATATATTGATCCTCGGAAACGGAGACTTCAACGAGATGAAGAAACTCATCTTGCGTAAAATTGTCGTTTACATGAAGAACAAAGGTGGAACTTCATGTTATCAGATTTAATGGTTGGGATATTGTTAGCATTGGTGATTGATCAGGGTATTGCTAGCACCTGGAAAAAGAAGAAAAATTATAGTGACAGGTAACATTATCCCTCTATATGAAAATAAATTTGTTAGAGGAAAAACGCGATCAAGATTGTTTTCCCCTTTTATTATTATTATTATTATTATTATTATTATTATTATTATTATTATTATTATTATTATTATTATTATTATTATTATTATCGATCATGATGATGATATTAAATGTTATGAGCCCTTTACAGACAAAAGATTGATTTATTTGTGCTGGAGTAGGAATGACCGTTCAACGATATTCACAACTAATTCAAGATATTACAGGGTGGTGTGGGCTGAGTGTTCACTGGAATTACGGTAAACATATCGGTCAGATGATGATAAACGGAAACTTTATTCGCCTTTTATTGTGAATTAATTTACGGTTTTATCCTATTATTATTATTATTATTATTATTATTATTATTATTATTATTATTATTATTATTATTATTATTATTATTATTATTATTATTATTATTATAAGGAATTGGCTGTCTTCATATTGCGACCGGTTTTCTTCTGCCAACACCTTTTAAACTTTTTGCTTTTCAGAACTTTTTACTTCGATGCTTTAGTGTTTCAGTCAAATTGGGAAGGAGATGTTTTTGTGTTTCAGTCAAATTGAGAAGGAGAATCGAGCAGGTTCTCGAAAGCTCTCGTTTTTGTGTGTGTGTGTATATAATATATATATATATATATGTGTGTGTGTATAATTGTTTTAATGTATATTTCCACTGACACCAGTGTGGATATCTTCACCATTTTAGTGACATGCTATGCTGAGAGTTTTATGGAGTACTATTGTTATTATTATTATTCAAGCCATCAGCAGCGGAAGAAACAATCTAAATCGCACTGAGGAGGTGCTCTGATCTTCATGCATGCCACAGCGCTTGGCAAGAACGCTAATGCCCAAGCGATAGCATCATCGGGACAAGGCCAGGGAACGTCTTTCCACAGGGTCTGGACCAAATCTGGGTAGGAAAGACAGTCTTTGGGAAATTTAGAAAAGAAAAGTGTATTATTTTATGTTTGAAATCTTACTTCTGATTATTTAGGCAGCAAGAGTCAGTTTGTTTCTGTTTTTCAAAAATATCCATGATTTTTTTTTTTTTTTTTTTTTGTCGAAAGCTCTACGGTCTGGAAAGCGCTAGGTAGGAGCTTGGTAAGCTCCTCGAGTATGTCTGCCCTGCTGTTGCCAGCAGAAGCATTGGGAAATAGGAGCTTTCAGAACGTTACGTACCTGTCCCTCTACAGGAATCAGGAGTAAGATCGCAATTCTTGGCATAGCGCAGGTAACAGTATCTCTCCCAAATCGATACCCTCTCTGATCGGAGAAGAACTTCGATACTGGTGACTGAATCATTATCTGGCTTGCTCTCTCTCTCTCTCTCTCTCTCTCTCTCTCTCTCTCTCTCTCTCTCTCTCTCTCTCATGAATTTGATGGTTTTGACTGAATCGTTAATCTCTTGTCGAGATTTGTTTCTAAGGTAAGCGTATGTTAAGTCCGAGCTACCTGTCCAAGACGCGTATCTGCTTTTAATCAAAAATTTTGTCAGATAAAAAGTGCCAAATTTTCATGGTGTTGACAAAAACAATTTTCGCGATATTTACAAAAACAATAGAAGGATAACTATATCTGTGTTATCAGCATCGAACCACACTAAGTTTTGTTTACCCCTGTTAAAACCATTAGCCAAATTTGGATTTAAAGCTTCTGCTAATCGTGTTGTTGTTAGATGAAATTGGCCTTTTCGTAGCCCCGGGCTCTTGCTCCTTAAGCATCTTATTAGCAGTAAAAAAAAAAAAATTAAGCGGGACCGAGGCCAAGTTCCTAAGGAAGGCTGGGAAAGCAACGGCATGTTATTTACACCAGCATTAGTTGTGTGTTTATATATATATATATATATATATATATATATATATATATATATATATATATATATATATATATATATATAATGTCTTTTATTATCTACTTTTCTGTATCCCCTGGCTGTTACCAAATACAGTCGACCGAGTTTCAGGTCATAATCCACAGCCTGGGTTAAAAGAGATACCCTGGGTGTACAAGAACGCACCATCCTTGTCTAGTACTGTATTTAAATCCGTACGATGTTGCCTGCAGGGTGAGTATTAAGCTTCATGAAAATAAGTGAATACTGTATGTATATGTATATATATATATATATATATATATATATATATATATATATATATATATATATATATAATATATAAATATATAATGTATAAATATATATATATTATATTATGTATATGTAGTATATATGTACATATATATATATATATATATATATATATATATATATATATATATATATATATATATATATATATATATACACATACATACATAGTACATATATACATACATACATACATACTTACGTGTATATATGTGTGTACTGTAAAAGTAATTAATATGAAGTTACTGGACCCTTTTTTATCTTGATATAATATATGTAAGATATTTTAAAAGGCATTGATAGTGTTATTTCCTAAATAAAAAAATAAATAAATAAAAAGAAGAGTCGAGTGAAGAAAACGAGAGAAAAATAAAAGAGAAAAAACGTAATATAAGATAGTAAGGATCTGAGAAAACAATAGTTGGGCCATTTGAGAGGCGAAGTTCCTATACAAATAATATCTATTAAAATTCCCCGGCAAAGTCGCGGCCACTTAGCCCAAAAGCCATCGGCAATATCAATCGACGTCTTGCCAGATGCCATCCAGCCATTTTTCCTGGAAGGGTTTTCTTTCTTTTCTTTTTCTGGGAGGATCGACAGTGCTGTCGAAGCCCCGTCCGTCTTTTATTGCTTCTCTTCCGTCTCATTCACCTCCTTTTCTTTGCAGGGAGGACTGCTCCTCTTGGATCGCCTCGTTGAGACATCGCAGTCCTTCATAATTCACCGAATAAGAGACTAATGAATAATATCTTTCAGGAAAGTGGTTGGGCGGCCGGGAGACCTAATGGGTTTGGCTCACGGGTGCTAAAAGCCCAGGTCGGGAACAGGTGACGAGAATCTGCATTATTCATGTCCGCGCTCTTAGATGTCCTGAGTGAGTGAGAGAGAGAGAGAGAGAGTGTGTGTGTGTGTTTGTGTCAGTGTGTGCGTGCGTATGTTGTGTTTGTCTCTTTTGACCTGGTAAGGGTGACATCATTCAATGCGTGCGCAAATACGCAAGTGTGATTTTAATGGTTCAGTTAATTTGATCACACACCTGTCTTTTATTACGTGTGTGTTGCGATATACGTGAATGCGTGTGTGTGTTTGCCTGTTTTGTGACCTGACAAGGTCGCACTCGCTCGATGCATACTCATATGTAAACTTATGATAATAGTCGTTCGGTTGCCTTTCGTGTTTTGTTTTCATTCTGTTAGTAGCAGTGCGATGTTGGCAAGATCAACAAAAGACATTTCTTTTTCAAGTCAAGTTTTGTACCGACTCCTCTTTGTGTATGTGTAGTGTATGTGTATATTTATGTGTATTGTCATCATCATCTGACCAAACTCAAGTCAGAGAAAATATTTGTGGTGGAAGTAAACTGGCATTAACTTCCAGTTCATCATGACACCAGAACAAAGGAATCTGCAGAAAGAGGTTAACTATATGTCGGTTCATAAATGTAACTTTATATCTTATAAGTATCCATCTTAGCACGAGATTTTCTGAATGCCGGTGAAAAGTAGAAAATTCCACTTATCAAAGACTCAAACTTAACATCGCTTAAAAAAAAAAAATCGATTATTAAAGACAACCCGATAAATAGAATGATCAGAGGAGAAAGACTCCATAATGCAAGCAACACGAAAAAGGTATGAAAGATTGACGTACCAAAGCGGTTTGTGATGAGGATTTATTAATAACTGCTTTAATATTTCAATTCCCCGGCAGACTTCGGCGGAACACTTTTAACCCCTGATAGCCAGACATAACAATGGATTGAGCTGCAGTATTTGCCTCAGACTGAATAATAGTAGATTTATGTAACGGATTGCATAAATTTAGGACGTGTATTACCCTCATGCAGATTATGTACTTTAGCAATGCATGCAGATACATGGGTCCAGAGCCAAGGGGTTGGCTATTATATCGACTGGTGCACGTATGCATTTAGTATATAGTAGAGCTTATTTCACATGCATAAACAAACGAGAATTTGAAGACGAACAAGACAGTTGCGTCTGTCCAGTTCATCTCCTAAACGCTGAACTTTTAATGAATCACTTTACATTTCCTCATCAGTAATATGTAACTCGTACCTATGCTGGACCACGGGCCCACTTTCGATCCTCATGTAAAATCAGTCTTATTGTGCCAATCTAGGTCCACTCTCGCTTCTTCCTAAGAATAAATTACGCAACCTTTTACCTATCCTATCCTATCACCATAACGAAACGCCTCTAAACTGATTCGTGTTTCCACCTACGACAGCATTTTACTCATTTCTTCTCAGTAGCTAATTGGTGAAAATAACGAGCAGTTGCAAAGACTTGAAGGTGTTTGTTGGAGGAGAAATTGAATGGTAGTGATATATGATTGCAATGGGTAATAAAAGTTTGGGTGATGGAGCAATGAAAATTAGCCTGGTTGGGGGAAGAATGGAAGTGACTTGCCTTTACGAGTATTTGGGATTAAAGGATGTTCGATGTAAGTAGACTAAAATTAAGTATACCTTAGATTAACCAGACCACTGAGCTGATTAACAGCTCTCCTAGGGCTGGCCCGAAGGATTAGACTTATTTTACGTGGCTAAGAACCAATTGGTTACCTAGCAACGGGACCTACAACTTATTGTGGAATCCGAACCACATTATACCGAGAAATGAATTTCTGTCACCAGAAATAAATTCCTCTAATTCTTCATTGGCCGGCCGGAGACTCGAACTCGGACCTAGCAGAGTGCTAGTCGAGAACCCTACCGACTTGTCCAACGAGTAAGTAGACTGACAGACGGTGTGAATCATAATATGTGTTAAGAACTGAGTTGATAGGAAATATGTAAATAGGTTTATCAAAGAAGAGGAGTGTCTACGAAAGACAAAGATGGAATTCAGTGATGGACAGTAAGTATATTGTGAGAAAGTGCAGTAAGGTTACTGAATACAAATGAAATATAAAGAGGCAGAGGCTGTTGAGATGAATTGTCTTCTGGTATATGTGAAAAGTGAAGGCTGAAATAGTTGCAAATGTAGAGATAATGACAGTGTGTGCACTGGAGAGAAGGTTGCATATTAACTTTTTCTGTATACTTGCACGAAGCAATCACTGATGAGGAACTTCGTTCTCAAGGCATTAACTTGGCTTTCAGCATTGTTTAAGGATAAAAGTGGCAGAGACTATTCACTTGTGTCTCAAGTCACTTGTATTTGGAGAAACGTATATATATATATATATATATATATATATATATATATATATATATATATATATATATATATATATATGTGTGTGTGTGTGTGTGTGTGTGTGTGTGTGAGTGTGTATACGTATTTATTTATAGATAGCGAGAGAGAGAAAGAGATGCTTTTGGTGATTTTTGTAAGGATTATATATATACTATATATATATAAACACACACACATGTATATATAGTATATATATATATATATATATATATATATATATATATATATATATATATATATATATATATAAAATAAAGTTCCACATAAAACACAAAGGAAACACGATTTTACAGCATTGTATTTCTGAAACAATGGAAACAATTCCCCCAATTGAAGCAATGGTTTCCGAAATATAACGCTGTAAAATCTACCCTCTTTCGTGTTTTTATTGGCAACCTTTATTTTATACACACACACACACACATATGTATGTATGTACATATACATATTTACACACACATATATACACATAAATTACATACGCACTTATATATGTATATTTTCCTGTTAGTTAGAGCTTCATGCTTTTAGTACACAGTGTTTACTCAAATGATGGATTATCGTGACGGAG
>NC_089746.1:46284011-46299011 GCF_040412425.1 Macrobrachium rosenbergii
CACACACACACACACACACACACACACACACACACACACACAAAGGCACGAGTTGAGTTGCTGCATCCTTTTATAATCAGTTGTGGGATGGTTAATAATGTTATAACTACTATTATTACCACTGGTAGTTTTATATTTCTTTTTTTTTTTTTTGTTTTATTATTCCTTTTTTTTTATCTTCATGTGATTTCTCATTTTTATTTTTTATTTTTGCAATCTACTTTCATTTTTATATAATTTTTATTGTTTTTACTCTTGAGTTTATTCATAGTACTTTTATTTTTACTGTTTAAAGAGCCAAACTTAATTTTAATTGTAAATTTGCTTTTTATCATTTTTATGTTGTGGTAAAGAGTATTTATACATGGAATGAGAGGTATGCGATGATCAAAATGTAAGCACGAAATGAAAGACAAGTGCTGAACTCATTCTATCACAATGCCGCTTATCATCAGATCGCTAAGGTTTGTCGCAAGCATCTGCAATGCTTGCTCTTTTTATATGAAGAAGATTTTAACCCTTATTCATCTGACTCAAATGGTTGACGAGTTCGTCTGAATAAATACTAGCTAGCGTAATATAACTCATCTTCACGTAGGCACTTCGAAAAATTTCTGAGACCATTAGTCAACAACTTATCCAGAGATGAAAACGCTTAGATGGATGTGTGGAGTGACAAAAATGGAAAGGGTCAAGAATGAAAGAATAAAGGGAACTACTGCAGTCGCAGTACTATCAAAGAAGGCCCAGGAAAGGAGGCTGCAGTGGTATGGCCATGTGATGAGAAGGGATGAGACATGTAAGGGGGAGAGTAATGCGGATGGAGGTGCCTTGTGGGAGAGCGAGAGGAAGACCGAAGAAGCGAAGGTGGATAGTCGTAGTTAAAGAAGATCTGAGAGACAAACAGTTGCAGAGAAAGGAGAAGTCAACACCGTATCCACCTCCTTTGAGCTACGTACGTAATATATTATCCAGAAAGCCATTAATAAAGTGAATATAACTGACAACGGAAGTCCGATAAACAACTAACAAGCAGATTTTAGCAAACAAACATTCATATGCTGAAAGTATCAAGGTCATACTTTATCTCAGATATGTTGACCATTTTTTTTTTCGCTATCCACAACTCATCGGGAGTTCATTTATTAATGTATAATTGAACGAAAATTAACAACAATCTGACTAAAGCGTTTAAAAAATTGTGCCCTGGTTTTTGTCGGAGAATTGGGATGCTTCTTAGCTCAAAGATCGTATAAAGGCAGAAGGACAGTGAGATACATGTTTATTTTGTTTTTTAAAGAATTATGATAGTTTCCTGTTACAGAATTAAGTTGGGTTAGTGATCAACGTTTCTCAAGAGTATCTTACGTATAAAAAGAAGACTCTGCAATCCACAATCTGAAATTAGACAAGCAATATGAACCTGTCAGGTGGTATGGGGAAGCCGCATATTATTGGCGTGATTATGCTAAGACCTATTTTAAAGCGTGCGACCCAGTTATGCCCCCCTTCAGAAACCAGGTGAAGACAAAAAGAAAAAAATCGATAAAGATGGTTAGTTTGCTAATGGACATAATATATAAATTTTCATGTACAGTAAAAAAAAAAAAAACTACGAATCATTCAATTTTAAATATGCAGGTCACACCATCACAAGCTTCATATGACTTCTGCAAAATCACGGTAACCACTGTGGCCTCTTACGAGTTTCCGCTGGTCGGTGTGGATAAAGCTGGCCTTATGTCACCATGGGTCTTATTTCTAAGTGACGATCAGCACTTCAGTATACATCACGATGGAGGGCCTGAAACTGCACCAATAACTTAAGGGACCGAAGTCGTTCTCGTTGATCTGAGTTTCAGTCGGTCTCCTGCAATCAAAGGCCGTCTTAATTTCTATACAGAAACCGCAAATTAATGGGAAAATCCAATGCGATTATGTTTTAATTTCGACGTGACGAAGAACAACGAGAGAGAGAGGGAGAGAGAGAGGGCGCAGTTACAGAAAAGGAATAATAAAACAAGAAAACGTAAAATGAAAGACGAGAAAGACAGTGACCAGAGGTGAAACTGAGAGAGAGAGAGAGAGAATGATTCGTTAGCACAACACAGTTTACCAACCAATCAGAAACCGGGTTGTTACAAAACTTTTGTTATGTTCCTAACCAAAATAATCTAAAGTAAAAACAAACGTCACTGACGAGTTAGTAAGCAATAGAATGAATTCACCCGCACTGCCTCGTAAGATTCATCTGTCTACGTAAAACAATGCAGGTTGGAAGTCTTATAGAAAAACAAAATATTGACCATAAATGTAAAAATGCAACACCGGATTTAATCCTCTATTATAACAGCTTCTAAAAATTATTGCCATATATATATATATATATATATATATATATATATATATATATATATATATATATATATATATATATATATATATATATATATATATATATATATATATATATATATATAAATAAACATATATACATATATACATACATGTATATATGTGTGTATTGGGTTGGGTAGGTGTTAAAGTGCATGTCTCGCACGTTTCCTTGACAAAAACATGAAGTCTAGAGTCAACCTACGTCTTAAAGGGTTTGTTTTATTTCAAAGATTCTAAACTGATAAATCTTTGTAATTCATGGAAAGGTAAGTAGTCAAAATGGCTTCCACTCTATATTTGCATGTCTCGCTATTCCATCAGTTGGAATGTAGTTAAACAAAACGAGAACAATTTAAAAGAAATAAAAAAGATGGCGGGGGGGGTGGCGCCGCCAATGTGGAGGGAGATAGTGTGCTACGAATGCCGGAAAAGGAAAGTGGAGAAGGGGGGGGGGAAGGAAATAACAGGGAAGGAGGTTTATGGAAAAGGCGGTGGAGGGGGAAGGGAAAGGGGAGGGAGAAGGGGGGGAAGGCGTGTGAGAGTGCTTCTCTTAATAGGAGGTCTCAGATGCAAGATAATCAGATACCCTGTCACAATTCTCCAACGACAATCAACTGGAAATCCAAAGGCCGACATAAAAGTGGCAGGCACGCTTTTATGAGGACCAAGCCCGCTCTTTGCATTAGGGAATTGAATATAAAGTTCAATAAGGTGACACGGCCGTCAGTTCGAGTTATGGCTCCCGCGGTCAGCCTTCACTCCGGATCCCACAATCCATAAATTGTGCGCCAATATTCACGCCATTTTTCCCGCCCGCTAGATAGCGGGTTTTGGCGCCACAAAGAGTGACAGGGATAGCCTCGCGTTGCTCAAGTAGGTAGTGGGGCCGGGTAATAACATTTTTACTTTTGGGAAACAGCATGATTTATTGATAAAAGTGTCAGGGAATGTGTTCCAGAGGTCAGAATTATTCAACAGCGCGATGGGCTCCGACGTCTCTCTTGGAGGCCGAGGGCGCATATATTGGCGACTTGAAGGAAATCGCCCGAGGGCGCCTCCGTGTTGTGCTCCGCCTTGTATCACTTATTCAGAGAACCGGAGCGAGTTATTTATGTCGGACACAAAACGCTCGTGTGACGCCCGTAAAAAAGCTTTACGCCCAGAGTTAATTGTCAATCAAATTCCATTCGGAGTTTTTGATGGGCTGTATTGACAGAGCCGTGTTTACCTTAACCGCTCTTATTGGAACATGACGGTTTACCAACGGCTCCTATAAAGAACGCTGTCGTTCGGAAACGATAAGACAAGGAATTGTCATAACGGACGGCAATAAACATGATTTGCTTTACACGGTAAAAACAGACGCGTCTTTTTTCTCCTCCGCTCGCTAAAGGAGGCGATGTTTGTCTTTCTCGTGCGTCGCCTTTGCTGTTTTTGATCGTTCCTCTTTACTCTTTCCTCTTTCTCTCGAATTTCATGTCGGCTTCCTGGCGTCTCGGTCAAGAGAGCTTAGACTAGAGACAGGGAGGGTAGAAAAAAAAAAAAGGTTTCTGATAAGCAGTTACTCTTGTTAGGTTGCAAAATATTCCCACTGGCTTATGGAATTATTTTTGTTGGAGATTGCCTGTGATAATTTCTGATGATTACAACATATCATTACTGATGCTACTAATTATTATTATTATTATTATTATTATTATTATTATTATTATTATTATTTATAGACCCTCTTTTAAACATGTGGTGTTGAAAGTGATAGCTGCATCAGCGGCATTCAATTTGTATAAGGTTTTCTCTGTTTTTCTGATAACTGATTTATCAGGGTTACTGCATTCTGCCAGTAACGCGCCGATGTTTATCATTCCTGGAGAGCAAAGCAGGTTATTATTATTATTATTATTATTATTATTATTATTATTATTATTATTATTATTATTATTAAGGGCGTCAATAAACATTATAAATGTCTGCGTGCCGCTATGAGATATTTATAAAAATTTCCTTTACAAAAATAATTAAAATCACCTTAGTTTATGATCGAAAAGTGGTAAATAGTATCAACAAGATTTAGTAAACATTTCGCTGTAGATCTAAATATTTGTATGAATATCCTTGGTTAGAACAAGTGAGGAGAAGAGTATGAGTGGAGATGGTAGCTTTCGGGAAAAAAGTAGTGATGGTTAAGATAAAAGGAGGAAATTGGTGAAAGAGTTGAGAAGTATATGTAATAGAAGAAAAAGTTGAAATTGTGTATTAAGCAATAAGGGTGAATATAAACTTTGATGATGTATTGAAACGCTGCTAGTATGGGTGATGGAATATACGAGTAGGAAGTGGTTTCCCATAGCGGTATTTTGGGATGAATTCTGCTGAAGATGGTGGAGAGGTGATTCGTAGGAAGGTATAAAGAGCATGCTCGGACACACACACACACACACACACACACAGAGCGAAACAGTATCTTAGGACGAAGAAAATGGGGAGAATTAAGTGAACTGCAGAATCAAGTGTCATATTGTATTTTGCGATTTAAACTGAAATTTCAAATAGCTTTTATAAATAGCGCGGGAATAAACATCTGATAAGCAAAACTATGATTACAAAAGCAAACAAGAAAAAGGAAAAATTAAGGAATATGGAAAGACAACACACAAAACACACACACAGAAAAACTTGCATGAAACGGAGGCATCATATAGTTAAATCCTCGCGCACGGAATTCTGCATGCAAATTGGATAGTCAGGAAAGCAAGGCTAAAATTGACGCAATGCCCGACAAAAGAGATCAACTTCGATTACTCCGTTGAAATGGACAATCACTCCAAATATTAACTCGGATCATAATGCAATAGGAAAAAAACCAGACGGAATAAGATTCAGCTGAAAAGGTTAAAAAAAAAAAAAAGGAAGAGGCGAACGAAAAAGAGAAGTGACAGATTCAAATGTTTTCAATTTCAACTAACGACATTAGGCGAAGCGGAATAAAGCTTTCATTTTAAGACCGCTATTGACACACAAATCTATAACAGATAACTGCCAAGAGGGAGTTGGTTTGCACCAGCGACACTGAAAAATCAGAAGCAATTTTGATCAATTTTATGTCCAAAATAGTTTAAAATTTAATTATATATATATATATATATATATATATATATATATATATATATATATATATATATATATATATATATATATATATATATATATATATATATATATATATATATATATATATATATATATATATATATATATATGTATGTATGTATGTATGTGTGTGTATGATAAGCGTGTGTTTGTTTGTGTTATGAAACAGTCGTTACAAAAACCCAAGCCAAAGGGTAACCTTAAATAAAGGTGATTTAAAAGAGTGGGTCTTAATTCGAAAAAAATGACGAACAAGCCCTTTCAAGGTTGGAAGTTTGCAAGAGTCAGGGAACTCAGAAGCAGAAACGGAATTCCACAGCTTGCCAGCAGAGAGGAAGAAATTGACCGAACATTGCAATCCAAGGATCACGTTTTCTTTGAGAAACTTTGTGAGAAGGGTGTCTAATGGGTGTCACGAGGCTGCTTGTTAGAAGGAAGAACCTTCTTCTCTATTTCAATGAAACAAGGACCAAGGTAGTATCTTTAGAAAAGAGGCCAAAACCAAGCGATCAGTATCTCTGAGATGGACGGATAATGATAGTATACAGTTATAACAAATGAAATAAGTAGAACTCACAACAAACTTCTAAGGAATAAGCCCTATTTTTGACAGTCAGATTTAGAAGTTTGAATAATGTAATCTGTATCTTTATTACTGCTCAGCACAAGTTGCATTGTCGACATCTTTCCGCCCATTGCTTGCCGTCCAGTAGCAACCTGACCTTGATCCAGTATTTTTCGGAAGGAACTGGGACACGTTTTTCGCTGGCATTAAGGAGTTAAAAGGTTTGTTATCGTCCGTTTTTTAAATGCATTAAGATCGGAGCCGGCCTCTTCGCTAAGTGCACTCTTCCCTTTTTTTCCTCGTTTACTTTTTTGAGTAGGAGCAGCATAATCAACAAATTGTACAGATTTCAATTTAGCCATAAAGGATGGATGGCCACTTACTGATTTAACGCAGAAGTTGCTCTAGCCAAGATCTTCGAGGGACCGCGAAAGCGATACAGTTTATCCGCTAGTTATAGCTGTTATAGTCGACACATATTTTTGTGAAGTTTGTAAGATAAAGCTTCGTTGATCCATATTGCAACACAGCTCGTTGTGATAAGGTTGCATGGGATGCCATCAGACGTTTTAATAATAATATATAAAGCTCTCACAATAATATCTATGGCTGTCATACTTACTGCCTACACTGCCATGGTATACTGTATTTCCACTCGGATATTTCTCTGCTATTTTCCTAGCTCCTGTGATTCCTATCAATACTTGGTAAAGTTACTGACAGCGAAAGAATGTCTGTTCAAAATATTTTTCAAAACAGAGCTATTGTCAGTAAGCAAACCCCAAAAAATACAATTTTGAAAAAAAGTGAAAATGAGAAATAAGGAAACAAAACCTTATGTTTTATAGGGAGCGAAAGTACTGTGCTTGTCTTCATCATAAAATGTCGCCATTACGTGAACAATTAACCCTTCTCATAAATGTCTGCACCCGTTAAATAGCAAAATACTGAGCATCCAGAAAAACGCATGCTTCCGCCAGACCATTCCTGCTTTCCCTTAAGGAAAACCCCATCTCGGATTGGAATTCACCTCATAGTCTAGTAAACTCTTGCTTGGTCCATTGTCCCTACAGCCACAAAATTTAATTAAATTTTTTATAAAATATTTCAAGATATATTGAAGATAGAGAAATCAACAGACAAACGGCCAAGGGTTGTTCCATAGCCTCTGTCCGTCTTTGCTGTTCGAGGTGTTAACATTGAATTAAGTAAGCTGTGATCTTATCCTGTTGATGGCCGTTGTTGCAAAACCAACTATAAATACTAAAGTCGACTTGCTCAAGGTTCGATAAGCCTACGTTTATTCAACAGAGAACATGTCTGTTATCTGCAGTTGTTAAATGTTCTTACAGAATTGAACAACAACAAAGATTAGATACTGGAAGAGTGGAAACTGAGTTTCTTCAGCACAGCAGTTTTAAAATTGGCGATGTATAATTATAAGAGTTTTTAATCATTGACTGGTCAACCAAGAATCACTTCGACAAGAGGAGAGTTAACTTCGCAGTTCCTGCCTGTTAACTGAGGAACGGAGACCTGATGTAATAATTGTTCCGATAGTGATACAAATAGGAAAACTGCCGTGGACAGTCCTTATAGATCCCTCATGACAAGAACAAAAAACATGCTTCTGATAATGCAGGATTCTATGTACAGATTGATAGTGATTTATCTGGCCATTATCTCTCCATCTGTATACAAGTATTTGTGTCGTCCACGAAAAGTTATCACTTCCAAGAAAATGAGTAAATACTAAAAACTACAGTGGGAAGATCAAGAGGACATTCATTCGATTAAAATGCTCTCAGAGACAAGAATGTTAAAATGAAGATCGGCAAAAACTGGTCGGGAGATGATAATGAATAGATAAAGTGTATCCAAAACGATAAGAAATAAAATCATCCAAAGCAAGAAAGTAGTGATCGAGTTAATCCTCAACTTAAGCATGTAGACTTTTTTAAGGGCAAAGGCAAATGGGATGGTGAAGCTAACATCCTTCTCTAGCCCAGGTCCGTACAGATAGGAAGAGATAAAGATAGGAAGCGATCGATCTTAAACTTCATAATCAAAGAAAGACTATAAGAAAATGGGAAAACAGAAAATAGGAAAGAAATCCAAAGGTTCACTATTGAAAGCGCTGTTATAGAGGCTATGGCATGTCTCAGTGTTGCAGGACATTGGTTATATGGCCAGCAAGCGCAGGAGGACAGCCTAGTTAAGATACATGAGATGGCCCAATGATAAAAATACAGCGACGCCTAAAAACACTCGGTCGGTTGGTTGCTTATGATTAAGTTGGCTTTGTGCCATCACAGGGACTTATTCAAAGGCGGGCCTAATTGTGGTAAGGCGTTTAAGGGGTTAAGAGGCCTGGTGAGGAATTATGGACTTAGCCAACCAGCAGATACGAAAATACACCCCGAGTGCACTTCTTTCTTGAAATTTACGCATCAACTGATCCGATCCTTCTTACCCTTTTTGTCACCCTATCAGTAACGTCCGCCTTCCATATATAATATATATATATATATATATATATATACACACGTTTCTCGCAATGTATTTTATGTGTATACAATAAAGTTTGGCAACTTACAGAAAACATTACCTTGCCATTTCTTAGCGAGGATAATACTAGCACCATATCCTGACCCCAAGAATGGTTTAGACTCTAGACTCTTGAAGGTTTATCTGCTGAACGCGACTGGCGTCCTTGTCTGTCACTCATCCAAGTAAGAACCAGAACAAAGGTACGTAACTTTGGTGACTGAAAGACTAATGATACTGCGAATGTATAATTGTTGCAGGCTGTCATATCTAGTTGATCATTATAACTCTCTTTCACTTTCTTTACATTATAAATCTCTTTCACTTTCTTTACATTAATATCATAAATTCATCTGTTGACTCACTTGACACCTAAGAGTAAAGTACCTAGGGCAACAAATTAATAAGTTAGCAGAGAGTTGGGTTATGATATCAATTTCAAGAAAGTGGAGTAGAATGTCATTATTGAAATGTAGTGCTAGTTAAAATATAACTATAGAAGAAAACGATTTATAGTAATAATTATGTATGATTAAAGAATATCAGCTTAAACAAAGAGGTCGTTAATATGGGAAAATAACATACAATTGTTACTCTCTCTCTCTCTCTCTCTCTCTCTCTCTCTCTCTCTCTCTCTCTCTCATTGTACTTCCAATTCAGTTCACTCTGATTAGCCTCTTCATTAATTCCTTCCACGAACGATTTCATTCCATTTATTCCTCCAACTTCTAACTTACCCTTTGGAAAGTGGCCTCCCCTCCCCCTCCCCTCCCCTCCCCTCCCTCTCCTCTCCCCTCTCCCTCTCCCTCTCCCTCTCCCTCCCCCTCCCAACTTACCGCCACTTAGGTGACAGGCATTCCTTGTATTCATATGTTGACTTGAGCCTCCCTAAATAAAAGCATCCATAATAGATTTCCTTCCATCGAATATTGAAGACGGCTGTCAGGGTCCCGGGTCAAATTAAGATTGAATGGAGCCCAGGGCTTTGCTGCGCCCTCATGCCATCCTGAAGGTATTTACTCACCCTTATATATACATACATACGCGTCTATAAACACGAAACGGTGATTTTTGCGTCGCCAAGGTTTATAGTCTACGTGACGTCTCTTCGCCATGGATAGAAAATGCGACAGCGCGGTCCTTCCTCCTCCTCTCCCCCTCTCTCCCCTTCCCTTCCTCTCTCCTTCCCCCCTCCGGAGTGATGACTTCTAAACAACGTGTCCATCATTTCGGCGGCGCTGTTGGACGCGCCAAGAAAACGAGCCCATTTACTTCCGATGTGTTTTTGATATCGCTATCCATTTTTAATATCGAGAGAATTCCTCTCGTCTTATTCCCCTTCCTCTCGCCTCCCTCCTCCTCCTTTCCTCCCTCCCCTCCCCTACCCTATCCTGCCTGCTTCCCCTTCCTACTCCCTGCTCCTCCTCCTCCTGCCTGCAACTCTCCTCGCCCTTGTCCAGGGCGATGAATACTGCATTTAACGGATACCTCCTCGCCTTCTCCTCAGAATTCTCGAGACGTCTTGGTTCTGTATGAGCCTTGGATATAACACCGCTCTTGATGGTGTCATATTGTCCTATTTTCCTGAGATATAATCTATGCAGGAACACAAGATCCCGGGCTTGCTCGCCGTCTGATTACGATGCAAGATTTATTCAAGAAATTAACGCCTCCCGCCACATTATATTCGAAATACTGCTGGTTGTTTGTGAGATGGGAGCGGTGTGGTTGGTAGCTCTTGATGGACCGAAAGCGGTGATTGATGGCGATGGAAGATTTAGCGCCGAGTGGCTTTAATCAGCAAAATCAGCACATGTTTATTACTCTTGCAATTTGTCTGTCAGGTGCAGGGCGGCCGTGAGAGGGAAGGCAAATGTTGGGGAGCTCTAAGGCACTATTGAGGAACATTTACTCTGACTGATTGGAAATTGGGCGTCCAGATTAAATGAATGAAAGGGTTAAAACAAAAGCTGTTTTTGATACTATCACGTGAACTGTAATAGGAAATTGGAAGGTAGTTTCATTTGACAATTTTTTTTAGGAAATATACAGCTTGGAAAACAGGACAAAGGCTGTTTTTTATACTATCTCGTGAACTTTAATAAGAAATTGGAAGATACTTTCAATTTGACGATTTTTATTAGGAATGTATGATATAGAAAATGGGATAAAAACTATTATTTAATACACTATCACGTGAACTGTAATTAGAAATTGGAAGATGCTGTCATTTTACGATTTTCATTAGGAAATATACAATGTGGAAAACGGGAGAAAAGCTGTTTTTGATACGTGAAATATAATATACGATGGAAAACATGACTGTTGATGGATATACTCACGTGGCGGATTGTTGGAAAGGACAAAAGACAGTCGTGTTAACAGAAGTCTTTCAAAACCGACCTCCTAAATTAGACGTAGTATAGATCCATAAGTATAGACAATGAAAAATTGTTTTCGTTTTTTACACGAAAGTGACAGAAAAATGTAGTAGGGATTTACCTTTGCAACGGCTCTTGGCTGTTCGGATCACGCACGGCCACTACAAGGAACACAGAAGACGACAGAGAATGCCACATTCTGGAAGTGAATTTTATGATGCGGACAATTTTGGCATGTTCTCATTACGAAAAGTTGCCGTACTGGAAAGATTGAAAATATAAGATGAAAACGGGTAATAATAGGAAATGTACGAAGAGAAGAAGAAACTTTCAGTGAAGGAATAGAAGAAAAATATCGTCCAATACTGACGAGGGAATCAAGAAAATTTCTTTAGAGCCGAAGAGAGAGTTACTGTTCCTTAAATATTCAATTTTCTATACGAACGCTGGGGAAGGGCTACGCCCTTTCCCTAACAGACCTGAAGGAAGGAATTGTAAGGGCAACGAGTGGGATCTAACCCTGAGGGAAGACGACTCAATCCCTTTTAAGAAAGGCGATTCAATACCCTTTTGAGAAAGACGATTGTTATTGTTATTGTAATTATTATTATTATTATTATTATTATTTGTGGCTGTGTCTGTGCGCTGTATTTGTACATGGCCTAGAGCTGAAATGACGTCTATTATTATAGCGCAATGCTTATTAGCAATGTTTCAAGTTGAACAATATTATTATTATTATTATTATTATTATTATTATTATTATTGGCACAATGCTCATTTGTTATATTATTATTATTATTATTATTATTATTATTATTATTATTATTATTATTATTATTATTATTCATAACTTGCAAGGCAGGCTTCCGGAAGCGGAAACAAAGACCAGCAACCTTATTCAACCGAAAGCATAAATCCCGCGGGAGTGGTCAAAGGGGAAAAATAAAATCTTTTGTGAGCATTTTCCTTAGGCCTACGACAAGAAGGAGGAGGAGTCCTTCTTGCCCTCCCTCACTATAACTCGAGCACCGGCGCTGGTGATCTGTCGCTGCCTCATCCGTCATACCTTGGGAAAACATTCCGAGTTTACTCTTTCTTTCCTCTTACATCCCGTCAGTTCCCCCTTACTCTCCGTTTCTCCCTCTAATCCTCCTCTCTCGTCTTCTGCATCGTCTTATGGTAACTTGACACCTCTTGTCCCTAGTTTTCCTCATTTTCATTCCCATTCTTCAATTCAAAATTCTGATTTCTCTTTTTTCTTTTTTTTTTTTTTGTCTTTGTTTTGCATAAAACTCTGATTTCCACGTTTTTCTTTTTGCTTTTGGTAGGTAAAATCAAGATCATATCCGTGTCACCCCCTAACCCCGCCCACAGAGAGAGAGAGAGAGAGAGAGAGAGAGAGAGAGAGAGAGAGAGAGAGAGGTCGCTTTTTCCCAGAATTGAAACTAAATTATCCAAAACTTTCATTACAAGAAGAACAGAGATGAAAATTTGCGATGCCACAGGGATGAATTAAAGTGATCATTGTATGGCTGACCTTTTAATAAAGAAAATTGAAAAAAGTATGAAAAGGTACAAGTAGCCTACTTTTCTGAACGTATTGCTTAGAAGAATTGTATATATTTTTTTGTTTTGGCTGTAATAATAATAATAATAATAATAATAATAAACAGGGCCCAGATCTTAACAGAGCTGAAAAGGGAATATTATTAATTGTCTGACAATATCTTATTAGAAAATGTCATATATCCTCGTAAGATAACAATGACATTATTCCTGCTGTGATTATTGTTGTTGTTATTATTAACAGTAGGAGTGTTGTTTGTGGTAGTATAGTAGTCTCTTCAATGCACTTGAGAAGTTAGAGTATTTCTTAGTTTCTGTTAGTTCTTCTATTAGTGCTGTTGCTAGTGTGTCTGCTACTAGTAGCGTTACCATTAATCGCTGCTTTATCTCCGAAAGTCAGTAGCCCAGCTACAACTTGGGCAAAACTTTGTGAACAGAGATCAAACTCTTATGTTATCGAGTTATAAGATTTCACATCAAAAATAAAAGGATCCATCTTGCTTTAGGAATTACGAAAAATATCGTGCGTGCGCTTTTGTGGGTCAAGAAAACACATTACAGTTGACAGACTGAATATTGCATCTTGGCTGTTCTACTTTAAATTATTTTTATTCCTTCACGTCTGAGTTATGAAAGAATATTAAAAATTACACGTCCCTTTGGCCATCGACAATAACAAACCGAAATTAAGTCACTTCACAACTTCATTTATCCTTTTAGGGAAGTAGTGCCGTCAGTGCACCTCACGTGATGAAATGTGGGCATTAGTTAAGGTTCTTTGCATCGACCCTTCAGTCCCTGTCTGCATCCACCTTTTAGCCTTTTACTTTACCTCCATTTACACTTCATTTCTTACGTCTTGCTGTCCAACCCCTCCAACTCCCTCTTTTCACTGTCTTAAGCGCTGAATGGCTGAAAGTGCCTCAATGCTTAGTTTTATAGACAAATTTTCATAAATCCACAACTTCCCATTTAGGTTACTTCTCAACCCATTTATGGATGGGGTGAGAATGTGAAAACTGTCAAGGAGACAAATTTCGGAAGGAACCGCTGATGATCTGGTACAGCAACGTGAGTTTTGTCAAAGCTCAAGGCATTTCAGGCGGAACAACAGCAGACAGCTGTATGCTGTGTACATCCCATTTTCAATGTTTTGTTTAGCGAGCTGCTTAAGATATTCATGTGAACCTGATTCAAAATGTATCGCCGAAGCGGCAACTTGAATTCCGTCCTTGCTCGTCAATTATTGAGGAGTTACTTTTGATATTACCTCTTGCCACGGGAAGTCTCGATCTGAATAATGAACGCTCTGTAATGACTTCAATTACGGGCGTAATTAGCTAGACAAAGGTTAATTGTCCAAGTGACCTTTGAGAATTCAATTATGCTCATCCTAAGCATAAAACTAATCTAGTTCCTTAAGAACACCGAACAACTTTTGAATGCGAGGCAGCTATGAAAGTATTTTTTTTTTATATGGCCGTAGCTCCTGATACATATCTCCTTTACAAACATTTTCCTTATGTTGATTGGTTCAAAGAAAGGTATATTAGTAAAGTTTAATGGTTAATTTCTCTTTCCCTTTCATTCACCCATCGAACAGCTCTCCTCTCTCTCTCTCTCTCTCTCTCTCTCTCTCTCTCTCTCTCTCTCTCTCTCTCTCTCTCTTGGAATATAGGCTTTATTTGTAGAAAACTTTTTTCGGATAAGAGCACTAATAACATCTTACGGATGAACGTATCCATTATCGTGAGATGTCTCTCACAGGGCAGTATCTACTTTCATATATGCAAAAACGAACAGAAATGAGACATCTCATAACTCCATTTCGTAATCTCAAGCTTAATCTATTCAATGAATTATTTCCCTCTTGCTACCAAATGTCTTGAAAGCATTCGAGTTACCGACCTCCTAATGTACACTGCATGACGTTTGGCAATTCTCCTGTCGCCAAACAGGAAGATGATCTGAATCATGAACGAGCTCAAATTCTCCGCCTTGGTCATCTGTCAATAGAAACCTAAGCTGAGGTCACCTTCTCCTTCTCTGAAGTCCCTCGCTCCCCTTTTCTGGTGTCATGGCGTGTCACAGTTAAGGGAAGCTGGAGTTAACCTTCCTCTTAGAAGTCCCTCTCCGCCTTTGCAGTGGTGCGGTACCTGCAGGATTTGTAACTAGCTAAAGGATGCAGAGGAATCGCCGCCCCCAACAAAGAGGTGTGATCTGTGTGATCTGGGTCTTTCTTCTCAATCACGGACCCTCGGCTGTCGATCGTTGTCACTCTTGCATAATGGAACGGAGGTCGATTTGACTCTTGGTAGAAGCATTTACATTTGACGTGTTGCGAATTATTTTTTCAAGTTAAAGGCTGAAATGAATTGTTGTATCGCTCCATTT
>NC_089746.1:46304011-46316511 GCF_040412425.1 Macrobrachium rosenbergii
GGTTATGCCCGGAGGATGAAACCGGGAAAGGAATTCCAGATGCTTTGGGGGCGGGGGCCGGGAGGGGAGGGGAGGGGGTGCTGGGCTTAAGGGGAGGTGGGGAGGGGGCTAATATTAGGGCGAGCTGTAATCTAGTTGTGGCACGTTCTTTCCGCTTCTCTTCCACACGACACGACAATTTTTATTTTATTCTCTTTATCCTTTTTCGTTTTCTCTTCGGGGATGGAACTTAATATTATCACATTTTTCAACAACTAGATTGAATATATTCTGGTTGACGACAAGGCGTCTAAGAAAAAATATGAAAGATATGATCGCTTAATAAAAAGAACTGAAGATAGCATTTCCATTGATAATAGATTATACTGATGATTACAAAAACGTCGACGTATATTCAGAAATTGCGTCTGCAGCAGTGTCTAGACAAGGGAACGTTCTGAACAATGTATAAACAAATGCAAAACAACGCCCTCTGGTTTTCCCTCATACTAATACAGCTTTTGGCCTGCAATATTAAATAATAAAACTAATAGGACTAACTAAAACGATTACCTAAGAAATAACATTGAAACATAAAGCTAACAGGACTAGCATAAGAACCAGCACGAGAAACTACTTTGCAACAAAGTCCATAATCCAGGAACTAATTTTTCTGTTTTATTTATAATCTTACTGAGATATCCTTTAAATATCATAAGCTAATTGGCGGTTTCAGGTAAACTTTGGTTATGTTCTATTTTCAACCTTGATTCAAAGGCACGTGCATTAGGAGTTATACGTAAGACGTGTCCATTGTATAATTTTCGTCCGAAATTATAGTTATAGAGTAGTGATGGATTTCAGATCAGATCTTATTAAAGAAGAGAGAGAGAGAGAGAGAGAGAGAGAGAGAGAGAGAGAGCGTGTGTGTGTGTAGTACATTTATTTAACAAACGTTTTTAAACTTTTTTTAGTAAGTGTTGACTGTGACAAAGTAACAGGCATCAACTAATATGTAGGTACATATTTAATTCTCTCTACTCTGTTGATACCAAGTCTGGGTTTTCGTATAAGCATAATTGGAATAGACAGTGATAATGGTTAGTCAACAGAATTCCTTAACAGATTTCTGTTCATTGGCACTTTGCAATTGTAAAGGAATTTCGCGCTAGATTCATTTTTTTTTTCTTACTAATTTATTTATCTGTTGTTTACCTACATACTTGAACGCTCTTAAAGAGCATAAAAATATGGCACTTTTAATGTGGAATAATGTCAGTTTTCAATAATAGGTTATTTATATGTGACAAACCCTGTCAGAGTATCATCCTGATGTCCTTATCTTGCCCTCACCGGTTGGACAAGAAAAAAAATTGGGAAGGAAGCGATTCATCTGCTCATTGAAAGAATGAAGGTTACTAAAACCAAGGATAGTAAAAGTTAAGTATACCTTAGTTTAACCAGACCACTGAGCTAGCAGGGAGAGATTTCCCAACTTTAGAATGAAGCTGAAATCTCTTCTGAATCATGATAGCAAATATTCTTTTCTTGTCCTTAGTAAATAATCAGTACTACGTTTGGAACAACTATAAAATTATATATATATATATATATATATATATATATATATATATATATATATATATATATATATATATATGTATATGTATATATATATATAATTGCATGTATATATATTATATATATATATACATATATATATATATATATATATATATATATATATATATATATATATATATATATATATATATCTCATCAATAGCTTCATCTTATCACAAATCAGAATAATGAGTTAGGATGTTATGATGAATCGTTTGAATAGCGAGCGACAGAAGAGGACGCAGCGATCATCCCTCTTGCACAAAACCCATTGTAAATGGTATGAGACTGACATCGCGAATGTGGAATGACTGTTGATTAATGCGTGTGTCAGTCATTCTCCTGGCCTATTGATTGGAAGCTCTTCGATGATGGAGAGACAGACAGACAGACAGACAGAGAAAATGTCAGAGATAGAGTAACGTTTACTTTCATGAATACATATTTTGGGTATTTTTACCGAGAGAGAGAGAGAGAGAGAGAGAGAGAGAGAGAGAGAGAGAGAGAGAGAGAGAGAGAGAGAGAGAGAGAGATTTTTATTATGACAGGAAGAGAGATGACTAAAATTCCTTAGATCTGTCATTTGAGATTTATATAAACTTCATTGTTACGAGTAACATTTACTCTCGTGGGTATACATGTTGGCTATTTACAGAGAGAGAGAGAGAGAGAGAGAGAGAGAGAGAGAGAGAGAGAGAGAGAGAGAGAGAGAGAGAAATTGCAAACGGAAACAGAATTATATTAGGATAAGATGAGAAAAAACGACAATTCCTTAGAAATCTCATTCGAAGTTCAAACGTTTATTACAGCAAGCTTAGGAGCATAATTGTTACAAATAAAATATACTTTCGTGCATACACATTTTGGCTATTTACCGAGAGAGAGAGAGAGAGAGAGAGAGAGAGAGAGAGAGAGAGAGAGAGAGAGAGAGAGAGACTTTCTATAAAGAAGTTATTTGAATTTATTTATTTTATTATACATTTTTATAGGGTACCAAACAGCTTTAACTGAGATACGTGTTACTCAGTTTACAAGTCACAAGTCATCCTAATAAATTACTAAAGATCATCTTTCATTGTCAACAACTTCATATATTGTATAGCAATCTCTCTCTCTCTCTCTCTCTCTCTCTCTCTCTCTCTCTCTCTCTCCAAACATTCTTTTCTAAACTAATGATAATTCAGTCTGTTACCCAGTCTGTTCTCTCCTCTCTCTCTCTCTCTCTCTCTCTCTCTCTCTCTCTCTCTTGCTAAACTTTCTTTTCCAAACTGATGATAATTCAGTATCTTACTCACCCAAACTCTCTCTCTCTCTCTCTCTCTCTCTCTCTCTCTCTCTCTCTCTCTCTCACACACACACACACACACACACACACACACACACACACACACACACACACACAATAAACTTCCTTTTCCCAGCTGATGCTAATAGCCTCCCTAATTCATCTGTGGCTAATGAATGATGATAACCCGGCCTCTGAATATTCCAGCGGGGAGAAGACTTGTGACATTTGGAAATCATGTTTGACTGAGCACCGCTAATTATCACACAAATGTTGGTATAAATTGGAAATCAAAGTCCCGACGTGGCTTTCGAATAAGTGATGGCTTCTGAAACGGGAAGGGTTACGGCGCTTTTAATACTGGGCGTATTTTTTTATTTATTTTTTTAGAGGACGGTTGTGTTCGCGCTTATTCGCGAATAGCCATTGTTGTTCAGCTGTTGTTGTTGTTGTTTAGGTTGCCTTTTTTGTTGTTGTTGTTCCTTCTTTGTTTTCGTTAATCAAGGTCGTTAAATATTTCGGAGGTGTTCCAAAGAGCGAGAAATACAGAAAGATTCGTTATGTGCATTTCATTGATATATAGGTAAAGAATCACAATACGATAATTATTAAACATTTATTCCAAGTATTGAAGCACGCACATATATATACAGTGTATATATATAATCTGGATTTCAGCATTGGTAAAATAACATTAAAAAACTTGTGAAAGTGTGTGTGTGTGTGTGAGTTTGTAAGAGAGAGAGAGAGAGAGAAAGAGAGAGAGAGATACGACGGAAAGATGGACAGCAAGTGGCGTTACTCCGGTATTCTGAAACATGAATAAGATCGGTTGGCGAAAGCTGTTGGCTTTTGTTAATTCAAGACGATGCTTTTGTTCCCATTAAAACTTGAGCAGTCAGGGCGTTTTCTCTCTCTCTCTCTCTCTCTCTCTCTCTGTTGATTTAGAGATCGGTGCAAGAACTGATTACCGCCGACAAAGTAATTATTCGTTTAATGGTCGTTCATTTGAGTAACAGCGACGTCTGGCAGTGACGAAATTAGCCGTGATAGATATATTTCAGTTTAATGAATGATTTTTCATTTAGGCTCATTTTCCTTTCATCGGGCTTGTCGGTAACTGTGGCTCGGCTTCGGTCGGAATCGTTTGAGGAAAACCACTTATCTCTTGACATGGGGTTTTAACGTAAATTGAAAAGTTTTTATATAATTATTCCGATTTTTATCTTTTTTAATATATATATATATATATATATATATATATATATATATATATATATATATATATATATATATATATATATATATATATATATCTGTACAAACAATATGATGGTCAGAATAAGTTTACTCCTTCGCCTTATTTAGACTCTCTGCAAAACTGCAAATAATCGTAATATGTTTAACTTATGTCTTTTTATCGCTTTATTTAATCTTATAATCATCTGAAAATAATCATAATGTGTTTTTGTTTGTCTTTATATAAAGATGATCATTCTCACAGTAGACTTTGAAGGTGCCTCAGTCTCCCCTGAGGATTTTGTGAAATGGGAATTTCAAAAGTTCAAGCGAAGATGCGACGCATTATTGCCCCTAAAAATTTTTTCTTGTATTTCATTAATTTTACTTACGCTTTTATCTATCTATGTATTAAATTCTTTAATTTATTTACCTTAATTTATCTTTTCTGTCTCTCTATTCCTATTACTGTACCTTCTGTTACGTCTTTCAAAGGAACACCAAGTTCTTTGGAAGCTTGAATTTCGAGACAGTGGCCCCTGTGGGCTAATTCCTTATGAATAGAGTTCATTTTCTGAATAATAATAATAATTATAATAATAATAAAAGCACACACACACTATAAAACCACCCAGTAGAATAGGATGACTGCGATAGACCAAAAAAATAATAACAATAGCCTAAAAATACAAAGTTTATTGTTTTGGAACTTCTTAGCTAACATAAAACAAGTAAAAAATGCCAGTCGAGTTTTCTGTACAGCTTATAATGCTTATGAGCAGCTGCCCATAAAACTTGAAGCCACGACGCGATGGTGGCCTGTCCTATAGCTTTGCCAGACGCACGATCATGGTTAACTTTAACCTTAAACAAAATAAAAACTACTGAGGCTAGAGGGCTGCAATTTGGTATCTTTGACGAATGGAAGGTGGATGATCAATATATCAATTTGCAGCCCTCTAGCCTCAGTAGTTTTTAAGATCTGAGGGCGGACAGAAAAAGTGCGGACGGACAGACAAAGCCATCTCAATAGTTTTCTTTTACAGAAAACTAAAAAGTATATACCGGATGAATCAAATCAGAAAATTTAAGCAGCTGTAGATGATAACATCAAAGTGTAAACAGATCTTAAATATCAGAATAGGGGTTGAAACAGTTTCATCAAAATAACGACTTATATCGAAGCGCTAATTGGAAGACTAACTGGCATAAAAGAAATAAACAGAAGAACGCCACGAATATAAAAAACAGCAAATATAAGAACCCAAAAGGACCACTGTATTAATGCTTCAAGGTGTATTGCCAGCTGCGAATGGTCTTGCGCGCTGATGGAAGTCGTCATCATCATCTCCATCTTCTTCATCTTCTTCTTCCTCAAATTCTTAAAACTTCATCATCATTTGCTGAGCGATTGTACTTAAGGAGGGGAGTTTCAAGCTGTTTCCCTCACGCGTCGAGAAAGCAATCGGGTGGCGGGGGGTGGGGGGATTCTGTTTACTCTTGTACGTCAGTGCCTCTTCCGCGTTGCTCAATGAGTTGCATCCGGAGAGGAAGGACGATGTACCCTCTCTCTCTCTCTCTCTCTCTCTCTCTCTCTCTCTCTCTCTCTCTCTCTCTCTCAGCTTCTCGTTGCAACAGCAGATATGTAATGATAGAGAATGAATCTCATTAATTTATAATTTCTATCTATCATTCTCTTATTCTCACTCTGGGGCAACAGAGATATACTTAGAATCTCTCTCTCTCTCTCTCTCTCTCTCTCTCTCTCTCTCTCTCTCTCTCTCTCTCTCTCTCTCTCTCTCTCTCTCTGCAAAGCTACAGATATCTGAAACCAATACAAGGCAGTAGGTGTTTTTATTTCTTAATTTAGAGATATGTTGGCCAAAAACTGGCAGCTCTCTCTCTCTCTCTCTCTCTCTCTCTCTCTCTCTCTCTCTCTCTCTCTCTCTCTCTCTCATGCTTGCGTGAAATTTAAGCACAGGTGCAATTATGGTTGAAAAAGAATTTTAAGTCATGTACTCGTAAATTTAAAGGGTTTTTTCCTTCATGATGACGAAACAAATATACGTTTGAGTGACGCAATAGACAGTGAGGAAGGTGCAAAAATCGTGGCGTGTCAATTGGTACGAAATTACACGTCATAAACGTTAAGTCCGTGCTTGTCTCATTTTTTTTGGTGGGGTGGGAGGGGGGGGGGAGGGAGGTGGCACAAGAGTGGACATTATTCGGGACTCCAATGAAGAACTGTTGTTTGCATCTGTTATTACTTCTGTTGTTGTTGTTGTTTTTGTTATTGTTGGTGTTGTGCAAAACGGTGAACTTTTTTGTGGGGTGACGGGAATTTTTCGTCTTTTATTTGGTCGTTTTAAAAGCGTTATTTTGAACACCAGTAGGGAAAATTTTAATTATTTTTGTTGTTCATATTGTTGATTAAAAAATGATCTCTCCATGAAAATATATATATATATATATATATATATATATATATATATATATATATATATATATATATATATATATATATATATGTATTGTACATGAATGTCCAATTTCTAGCTCTTCGTTGGGAGAGTCGGTAGAGCTGTGGCCTAGCACTCGGTAGGCCCGAGTTCGAGTCTCCGGCCGGCTGATGAAGAGTTAGAGGAATTTATTTCTGGTGATAGAAACTCATTTCTCGCTATAATGTGGTTCGGATTCCACAGTAAGCTGTAGGTCCCGTTGCTAAGTAACCAGTTGGTTCTTAGCCACGTAAAATAAGTCTAATCCTTCAGGCCAGCCTAGGAGAGCTGTTAATCAGCTCAGTGGTCTGGTAAAACTAAGGTATACTTAACTTGTCCAATTTCATCTATACATATACACACAACCTCACACACACACACACACACACACACACACATATATATATATATATATATATATATATGTGTGTGTGTGTGTATATATATATATATATATATATATATATATATATATATATATATATATATATATATATATATATATATATATATATATATATATATATATATATATATTGATTGAGTCCACAAAACATTTATATGCATATGTTTATAGAAGACCTGAAACATAGTTATCTTGTTTGGTAGATGATTTTTCACATACGAAACGAACATGACCAAAAGAAATAACGACGTGATGGTGTGATGTGGCTTTAAGGACGAATTATATCGCAAATGAGGCAAGATAATGAAGCGTGCAGAGACTCTCTCTCTCTCTCTCTCTCTCTCTCTCTCTCTCTCTCTCTCTCCTCTCTCTTCAGGGCGTGAGTAACAGGGACTGAGGGCATCAAGGCTGTTTGTTTTGATAGGGACGCTCGTCTAAACCCAGCAAGGTGGTCCGCCCTCTCGTGGCTTCAAGTGTCCCCTAAGACTTCGTGGCCTTTTTTCTTGTTGCTTATTTTGGGAGCTGCTTAACAGAAATTAAATCCCGAGTCTTTTCTATAAAGACTTAAAGAAAGTCGTGGATGTTATATAATGATGTAAATCCAACGAAATGGATAATTTCCAGGTTTCTCAAATTAGTTTTCATTTTCATTAGCTTTTGTCTTTTTCAGAGCATGGAGAAAGTGCTTCTTTAGCACGAAAAATAAGCGGTTTGTCGTCTTAATGAACAGCATTTTCAGCGTACTTCTTTCCATCTTTCCCACTTCCGGTGATCCCGTTCGGTTGAAGACGATGCACAAAGTCTAAATCTTTAGTATAAAAGGAAATGTTACCATAATCAAGTGGTCGTTTATCCACCACAGTTCTCCGATGACTCTTAAGTAGCGTCTGTCAGTGGTTGATGACCCAAGAGATCCTTGTCAGTTCTGTAGGGTCAGGGGTAAAGAGGACCCTGCTGACAGGGTCCTGCATTATCCTCGGCAGTCAAGATCCTTGAGAGGGCGCAACACGAAGCTCGGGTCCTACTTGAGATGGCGATAGCTAGTTCTTTAGGACACAATAGATTTTAAAAGGATCTTCTCCCATTACTTGCAGCAACTTCCTTCAGACCATCTCCCGTCGACGCCGTCAGCGCAATCCTCTCCATCCTCCGGTATTGACTGTTGCTTTTGCCTCAACGGGGTGAGAGGGGTTCCAGCTCTTCTCACCCTTATGGGGTGAGAGCGATCCCCAGCCCTTTCTCACCCCCTCACTGGTTGAAGGGGCCCCTTGGCTCTGCCCTCGATTACCTAGAGTGAGAGAGGGGGTCACTGCTCCCCCGGGCCGCTTGTTGAGAGGGGCCCTTGGCCTTCCCCGCCCACAGGGGTGAAAGAGAACTTCTTGATTTTAACTCGCCCTCCGTGCCACCCCACTCCCACGGGGCTATGGAAGGGTGGATGGTCCATGGCTCTCCCCTGCTTTCGAACCCAATCCAACGGGGTGAGAGCAGTCCTAATCTTAAGATCTCCCCTTCCCAGCACACCCCACTCCTCCCAGGGGGCTAAGGAGGATTCAGTGTTCAATTCCCACGGGGCCTTACACGAGCAACATCTCTCGTTATCTCCACACTATCTAAGTTTTTATGCCAGCGTTTATTTTTCAGGGGTCGGACTTAAGATAACAACACCATCATATTAAAAACAGATCAGGCTAAATGGCTAATGCTGCTGTTAACACACTCATCCAATTTCCGCCCTCCCCACTCACATCCTCACCTCCTCCTCCTCCTCCTCCTCCTCCTCCTCCTCCTCCTCCTCCTCCTCCTCCTCCTCCTCCTCCTCCTCCTCCTCCTCCTCCTCCTCCTCTTGGTTCTTATATTCTCTATCTCTTCCCCTTTTTCCTGTTATTCCTGCAGTGCCTTTTGTTTTATGCTATTAATATTATTATTATTATTATTATTATTATTATTATTATTATTATTCGAACAGTAATCATTTCCTATAGTTACTATGAGTAAAAGGAAATTGTTTAAAAGGGATAAAAGCATCTGCATAAATATACACAAAAAACTGTTAGCAGAGAGAGAGAGAGAGAGAGAGAGAGAGAGAGAGAGAGAGAGAGAGAGAGAGAGAGAGAGAGAGAGAGGGGGGGGTGAACTTACAGGCTAAGTACGCCATTTATAGAAATATGTGCACAATATTATACAATGATTATCAATTCAGAGCAACCTCATGTAGAATTTGGACCACTGAAATCATGACTATACTTGCTTATTATTCTTTGTACAATATGAATAATGAAAATTATCATAATGTTAATGATTATAATTTACTTGGAAGATGAAGCAAAGAAAATATAAGTGGGACCTAGTGATGAGATTGGTGAGCCAAATCTCTTATATGAAGTGAAGCATGGAGGTTGAATTCGAATAAAAAACGTTAGGTTGGTGTTGAGATGAACTGATTTTGATGTTTATGTGGCATAAGAGTTGAGGCTATGTAGAATTGGTGAAAAGGTTAGCACAGGCCAATTTTCAGAGTGGTTTGGGATGAAAACATGACGGACAGTAGGTTCGCGAAAAGTGTGTATTTCCTAAGGTTTAAAGGAAGAGGCGAGGAAGGCGTAGAGTACTCGAACTTTATTGGTGAATGGCGTACCATTAATAGAAGGGTCGACGTGCTGATGATGAGTCTTCTGTTCAGTATATGAATCAGCTAATATTGTGAAAGTTATGCGTACAGGAGGGTCATCCACGATTTGGCAGTTAAATATAAATCTCGGAATGACCGCCATGTTGTTTTTTCTCTCCAAGCATCCCTGTAAGGGGAAACGGCTTAATAGCTTAATAATATATATGAATATATATATATATATATATATATATATATATATATATATATATATATATATATATATATATATATGTAACGACCCGAGTGGGCCGTTATGCAGGTTCTTTAACATACTCAGGACGGGGCTGTCATGACTGACGGCAGAAAACCGGCAGCTCACGACGAAAGCATCAAAACAAAAAAAAAACTTGAAGGTAAGGAGGCAGCAATCCACAAAAGGGAACGAGCGGGGGAACCAGCAGTTCCTGCAAAACCATCACTTAACGACAATATATATATATATATATATATATATATATATATATATATATATATATATATATATATATATATATATATATATATTATTTTTATATATGCATGTTGTTTTTCTCTGCAAGCATCCCTGTAAGGGAAACGGCTTAATAGCTTAATATATATATATGAATATATATATATATATATATATATATATATATATATATATATATATATATATATATATATATATATATATGTAATTCTAATAGCCACAATGCCCTCTTAAGTTCTCGAATTCTTCTGCGCTTTTTGGATATGCTTGTAAAAGTGACCAGTAGATTCTATATATATATATATATATATATATATATATATATATATATATATATATATATATATATATATATATATATATATATAATTGCACATTTTCAATGTACTGAATATACAGAATAATTCGCAAATTTAGTTAAGTAATCTTATGCATTGAGGAAAATACACACCCGATATAATCTTTAAAAAGATAGTCTCATTTCTACCCCTAAATGCTTAACAAGAAGTGTCATTGCTCACGCGTAATTAACGCGTTATCGACCTTTAACCAGTTTCACGGTAATAAGGGACTTGGATCAAACTTTCTAATTTGCTCTTCGCAGCCTTCATCTTAAGTTTGCTTCAAGTCTTGCCAAACCGGGCACTTTTTGTGACTACTTGTACTCTCCTGAGATGGCGTAATTCCTCTGAAATAGATAAATGAATAGATGAGAAAGTCAAGAATTGTAAACAGGTAGTAAGTACAGTGTTAAATAAATGCATCAGATAAACAAATACTTGTAGGCTAACTATGAAAAGTTAACTTTAAACAAATGTATCAATATATTTAACTAATAAAGCTAAATAATCGATTCAAAACAAACGGACACGCAAACACAGGAACAAATGATTTTTAAGGTTAACGTATCCAAGGAGAACAAAAGGTGGAGACAGCTGGAACAGGGAGGACTGCCCCACCAACCCTTATATCACAGTATTTTCCCCTTGACATTTTTCTTGCAGAAGTTGACCGTCCTTTGCCTGTCTGTTGACCAACATTTTTTTCTTTCCATCACAGACGCCACTTTTAAAGATGTTTTTATGATGTTACCTGCACTCTTAAGGTGACATTTAACATTAAAGTGCTAAATGCAATACACCTGAAGCCTTACTTCACGGCTGAATGGCAATGCAACTTAAAAACACACGTCTCCTGTACGCAAGCCCAGAATTTAAGGCGGGGGCTGGGGGGGTGCCCAATATTTACCAACAGCAACTTATAGAGAAATATATTTAAACTTGAAGTAGTTCTATAATATCGAAAACGAAGACACCAGTCACAAACACCGCGCTGTGTGCTTGATTTCAGTGCTTGGGATGCTTTCATATCCTAATGTAAATACCTCAAGTCTTTAGCTGCTACTTATTGTAATGCTCTGATTAACTTTTGTATTTTTTTTTCTTATTAGCCTTTGTCTTCGTTGAGAGTATTAACAACTAAATACATTTCTGTAGAAGCCAAAACACGTCAAATTATCGTTTCTGCATTGGCAAACTCTTTTCAGCTATCCTGCTTCAAGAAAGGGATGTAAGTATATCTTAGTTTAACCAGACCACTGAGCTGGTTAACAGCTCTCCTAGGGCTGGCTCGAAGGATTAGACTTATGTTTACGTGGCTAAGAACCTACTGGTTACCTAGCAACGGGACCTACAGTTTATTGTGGAATCCGAACCACATTATGACGAGAAATGAATTTCTATCACCAGAAATAAATTCCTCTAATTCTTCTTTGGCGGCTCGGAGAGTCGAACGCTGGGCCAACAGCGTGCCAGTCGAAAGCTCTACCACTCCTCCAAAGAAGCACTAGAGAAAGGGATGTAAAAGTGTATTTTCTTGCCTGTAATATAACGTAAACAACGACTTTGCACTGTCGCTCGATGGGCCGGAGTTCAATTCCCGGGGTCGGCTGATGAAGAGTTAGAGGAATTTATTTCTGGTGATAGAAATTCATTTCTCGCTATAATGTGGTTCGGATTCCACAGTAAGCTGTAGGTCCCGTTGCTAAGTAACCAATTGGTTCTTAGCCACTTAAAATAAGTCTAATGCTTCGGGCCAGCCCTAGGAGAGCTGTTAATCAGCTCAGTGGTCTGGTAAAACTAAGGTATACTTAACATCACGTTTAAAACGCTGTTCCATGAAGTTACAACTCAAAGGGTGTATATTCACTACGACTGGAACGGAATAATCCTCGCGAAGGTTACCAGGCCAAGCGTAGGGTCTGTTTCCCACTTATGCACGTAATTAACTTGGAAAGACCTGCACATCCGTTCAATATATCTTTCTTAAACCGAGTACATAATAAGTGA
>NC_089746.1:46321511-46376511 GCF_040412425.1 Macrobrachium rosenbergii
AGGATGTAATCAACTGATGAATTAAAATCAGACAAAAAACTCTCTCTCTCTCTCTCTCTCTCTCTCTCTCTCTCTCTCTCTCTCTCTCTCTCTCTCTCTCTCTCTCTCTCCTTGAAAAAGATTTCACGTATTGCGTATTTTGTATTAAAGTGATCAGGTATGAAGGAAGGTCTTTTGTCACTGATGACATTACCTCTCATAAGTCTTGTAGTTCATGCAAATGAACTACAAGACTTATGAGACACTGCGGACCGAAATTACATGTTACTGTAGACATCACCTAAGGCTCTTTGCAGCGTCCTTTAGGCCCCTAGCTGTAACCTCTTTCATTCCTTTTTCTGTACTTCTGTTCATATTCTCTCTCCACCCCCTCCTAACAATTGTTTCATAGTGCAACTGCGAGGTTTTCCTCCTGTTACACCTTTCTAACCTTTCGCTCTCAATTTCCCTTTCAGCTCTGAATGGCCTCGTAAGTCCCAGTGCTTGGCCTCTGGCCTAAATTTAATATTCCATTCCATTTACGAATTACTTTTACCTCAAATAAATAATACTGATTATTGTTTTGAAATCTGTTGGGTTTGTAGAATTTTGTTTTTGGACCATGTTATTTGTGAAGTTCAATTTGAATTGGCTCATGGTGAGTTACGAGACTTGCTTTTTATTGCTAGTTAGATTATATTTTTATTTTTGATGAGATCGCCGGCTTCTGCTTAATGACGGCGTTTTTCTTAAAGATGCGTTCCGTGAAAATTAAGTCAAATATCTTGAAACTCTACGAAAATTGTAGGAGGAATATGTAATCAAGATGACAGTAAAAGATGATATTACGATCTCAGGGGCTTCTTAGTCTACAGAGGGCCTGTAAAAGTCATTGAACCTTGTAACTTGATAGTATTTATTTCTTTAAACAGAACAAAACAAAAGGATATTTTTCACTAATACAGACTTAAAAACAAGAGCAAAGAGCTCTGTCAGTATTTTGACGGATCTAAAAAGTGATGTATTACATAGATAAACTGGACTTTTAATGACTCATATTTGTGTAGCATAAGATGCCTGATGACATAGGTGTAAATTTTAAGAAAATAAAAAAGAAAAAAAGTAAGAGATTTCTGAGCATAAGATGCCTGATGGCATAGACACAAATTTTAAGAAAAAAAAATAAAAACAAAAGATCTCTCAGCATAAGATGCCTTATGACATGGACGCAAATTTTAAGAAAAACATTTTTTTTTCTGCATAAGATACCTGATGACATAGACATAGATTTTAAGAAAAAAAAAAAAGATTTTTCTGCATAAGTTACCTGATGACATAGATAAATTTTAAAAAAAAAAAAGATTTTCCTGCATAAGATACCTGATGACATAGACACAAATTTTAAGAAAAAAATTTTTTTCTGCATAAGATACCTGATGACATAGACACAAATTTTAAAAAAAAAATAAAAATTTTTCTGCATAAGATACCTGATGACATAGACATAGGTTTTAAGGAAAAAAAAAAAACAAAGGATAAACACCGAGCGAACTAAAGGAAAAGAGCAACAGGCGTTGGGCTGCCAGCAGCCATCCGAACCTCGGTCAATAATGAAGAACGAACAGCGTTGCATACAACTCTTCGGGGAGCCACTGATGGAAGGGAGTGATGGGACGCCACGCCATAGAAAAATAACCTTTTGAGAGAGAGAGAGAGAGAGAGAGAGATCAGCTGGTAATTTTCATCCGTTTAGGTGGTTGGTTGCAATGCGCGTTAATTGTATTTTGTGTACGCATACTGTGCGTATCGCTACAAGTAAATTCCCAGTTTGCATCTAGATGCTAATATTATCATATATACATATATATGTATGTGTGTGTGTTTTGATATATATACTGTATATAAATACAAATATGTATATATATATATGTATATATGATTATTATCACTTTTGTACGTGATTCTTTTATCACACATTACCACAGGTGAAAAATAAGAAACAGGGTGTAGGTCCTGACCGGTTTTCGACTTTATTTCCAAGCCATTGACGAAGGACTGATACAGAGTATGAGACATCACAAATATATATACTACAAGAACAGTACTGACGAACATACACAACCGTTAGAGACTCCATATCCCCACTCAGGCCGGTGTCGAGGTAGGAGTGGCCTTTAAAACTCATTTGGCTAAAAATCACAATAGACTCTCAGGGGACATTGCTGATAAACACACCATACCCCACCTCAGATCCACACCTGACAGGTGTCATGGAGGCGGAGGTTGGAAACTCATTAACATTACTACCCTCGTACTGTGTTTACAAATATGATAATCCTATTTTCATACATCTCTACTGCCTACCTTAAAGTTTAAACAATTTACAAATTTCTTTTGATATTAAAGGATCAAGTTTATACATCCCTTGACTGATATTCATATTATGGTTGTAACTTTCTTTTATAAAGCTAGATTCAATGATGTTCCTTTCCAGTGCATTATTAGAATATACAATCCTTTTGCCCCTTCCCAGTTGATAGCATGATTGTTCTCACTAACATGTACAAATATACCACTGTTCCCTTGTGCATATCTCACACATTTCTTATGCTGTTCAATTCTTTTTCCAGTGCTTTCCCGGTTTGGCCAATATAAAAGTTGTCACAAGAACGGAATTTTATATACACACCCTTTAGTATTGTCTGGGGAGTTCTTGATAAGTACATTTTTCATTGTTGTATTGTTCTTAAATGCGACATTAACACCAAAATTCTTAAGAAGATGAGGGATATCTTTCATATTATTATTATGTAAAACAAGCAAATTTTTTGTGTTGTGTTCTTTCTGGTTTTGATACATAGTCTTTTTGCCGCTTCAAATGCACTGTTTAATACACTATCAGGATATTTCAGTTTCTTGCCTGCATTCCTAATCTTATCTATTTCATCATCAATATATTCAGGGCTACATACCCGTAATGCTCTTAAAAACATAGATGAAAACACTGACTTTTTAACCTTATTGCTTTGTCCAGAATAGAAATGCACATAGGAAGAAATATTAGTGGGTTTTCTATACACACTATATTTAAACCCACTACTATTTCTTCGTATGAGGACATCCAAAACGGTAAGCACCCATCATTTTCCATTTCCATTGAATTTAATTGATGGTACTAATTGATTTAACTTGGCAAAAAGTTTTTACATCTTGGTTCCTGGCCATACACAAATTATGTCGTCAACATACCTAAACCATGTTACATTACGTGGGATTATGTTGTTTAATATCTTCTTTTCAAAAATTCCATATATAAGTTATTTAACACTGGGGATAGAGGGTTTCCCATTGCCATACCAAAATTGTGTGAGTAAAATTTACCATTAAATTCAAATTTACAATCTTTTACACATAATTTAATCAGTTCAATTAAAGTACTTTTAGAAAATGGGATATCCAGCTGTGTGTTCTCTAACAGTTCAGATAAAAACGCCATCAGATCATCTATTGGCACCTTTGTGAATAGTGATACAACATCAAAACTTACAAGCCTGGATTCACTATTAATCTCTACACTATTTAGTTTATTTATCAGGTCCACATTATTCTTGATATTTGCATTTGAGATGGTACCTACTAATGGGTTGAGAATATCTACTAAGTACTTCGCTAGCTTGTATGATGCGGAACCAACTGAACTGATAATTGGCCTGGCAGGAAAGTTTGCTTTGTGAGTTTTTATTGTACCATACATGTATGGTAGCGATGGAGCTGTCACATACATACATATATAAGTATTATGTATATATATATATATATATATATATATATATATATATATATATATATATATACATATATATATATATATATATATATATATATATATATATATATATATATATATATATATATATATATATATATATATATATATATATGGGTATCGTTGTCTGATCAATAGCTTCTCGCCTACTAAGCAAGATGGCATGGTTTCTAATCCGGGGCAAGGACTGGCGAATGTGTGCGCTCCATTGAATACCTACCTGCTGTGTCTCTGCTGACAAAATCAGAGTTGGTCGACTGTTGTGGATTGCAACCAGAATTGTAAAGGGTACTGGGCTACCAAGCTCGTCAGAAAAGTAACACCATTTTGAGCCATCCTGTCTAGGGGGTATATATATATATATATATATATATATATATATATATATATATATATATATATATATATATATATATATATATATATATATATATATATATATACAGTATATATTATATATAATACTGTATATATATACTATATATACAATATATATATAAAGTGTATATTTTAATGGAATAAACCTTTGATTCTATTTCGCTCCTAGCGAGAACTACTTTGAAAATAAGCTTCAGTAGAAGTTTATTTTGAAAGAAAAAGCATAATTCAGAACGAAATACTCGGGAATTATAATATCCGCGGTGACATGTAGTTTGTATTAGCCTTTGGTCTATGAATTGGTGTCCTAGATCCGTCGGTCGAAGTTACATAAACACAAGTTGACCTCCTTGTGTATGTAGGATAGGGGTTGAGGGGTGGGGGAGGGCTTTTGGTTGGAGGCGTGTAATTCTTTTTTTTTTTATCAGTGGTAATTGAGAAAAAATATAAATTATTAGTAACAGTAGGAATATTACAGTAGTGTTAACTAAATATTCGCGGGACATTTGCCTGTTGCCTTTAAAAGTTGAATTACCAATACGTATTGCGAGTGAGCAGTTCTGATCTATCTTGAAAGTCTCGATTAACCAACTTGTTGCAATTCCCACCAAATAGACGCCTGATCTATCACCGGATTAAGCTTTCCCTCGTTTTCAAGATTTTTTCCTTATTTTTTGTTCCTCGGGGAAGAGAATGGAGCTTTCCCAAAATAGCGCTTCTTGGGCAAATCACATAAATGTAGAGTCACCGGAATGTCGTCTGCCCCTAAGGATAGGAATATTTTTCTCTTAAGGAAGTCGATTGATAACTGAGAAACAATACTCTCGACGATTGGCAACGGAACGCATTTATTTAGGTCGTGTTGGAGTTGCTGGTTCAAAGTGGGTTGATTTCCTGTTGAGTCTCTGGTGAGTCTCTGGTTTTCTTAACTCTGTCTCTGACACTCTGGCTTCGTCTGACACTCTGGCTTGGTAACTCTGTCTCTGACACTCTGGTTTCGTAACTGTGTCTGAAACTCTGGCTTCGTAACAGTTTCAGACACTCTAATTTTTTAACTCTAGCTCTGACTCTGGCTTCGCAATTCTGTCTCTGTCTGACATCATGTCTTCGTAGGTCTGTCTCTGCCACTCAGGCTTTGTGGCTGTGTCTCATACACTCTGGCTTCTTAACTCTCTCTGACCCTCTGGCTTCGTAATTCTGTCTGACGCTCTGACTTCGTAACTGTCTCTGACATTCTTGCTTTGGGAGTCTGGCTTAGTATAGGCTCTTGGTACTGGCAAGAAGAGTCATAACTCGGACACTCTGACTTCGTAACCCTGCTCTGACACTCTGGCTTTGAGAACCTGGAAAGAACAGCAGAGAACAGTGGAAAAATGAACAGCGCTCCACTTGGTTGGAAACTGAGATTTGACATGAGACTGACCAAAGCGAGAAACTAAGTTAAAACAACCGAGTAGCAACTAATGTCATTTTTCTAGACTTGAGTTGATTCCGCAGTCGGAAAATAACCCCCGTCTTCCTAAAGCGAGAAACACGACTTGCGGTGGTTTCGGATTTAAACGCCGTGTTCGGAGGAGCAAAAGTCGTAACCAATCACGTTCGTTGATTAGCTTTTGTTGGCCTGCTGAGAGTCAGGTCAATGTTGGGCCGGAGTTTTATCCCGCTCTTTTGAGGGGGTCACGAGTCTCTCGGGGTATTTCCAAATGGAGAGGCTTCTGATTTAGATGAGGACTTACCTGGGACCTCGCTCTCGAAGTCTTTAACGCTCTCTCTCTCTCTCTCTCTCTCTCTCTCTCTCTCTCTCTCTCTCTCTCTCTCTCTCTCTCTCTCTCTCTCTCTCATTAGCACTGCATAAAAAGCGTCAAACAGTATAGGCTACATTTAGTTCTTACGGTTGCCCATGAGAGAAAATAGGATGATCAGCTGTTGACGGAACGAGAAAGTATATCTTTCATAACAAAGACAGATAGAGCCCCCTGAGTAAGTATTTGTGTGTGTGTGTGTGTTTGTGTGATCTACTGGTCAGATTCACAAGTTGCATATGTATTTGTAATAGCCACAAAACTTCTCGACTTCCTTACGCTCTATGGATAAGCTTATCCCTACATGCCTTGAATCCAGGTGGGAAACAGTAAGGAATCGAATTTATCTACCGTATAAGGTAGCAGAATTACATCGCTTAAGCCTTTTGTGTTTTTAAGGCGATGTAATGATTTTAAAATGTCCAAAACACCACATTTACGGGACATTTTTAATTACTTCGAATTGAATTACAATCTCCAAGTGGCCCTGTATGGCCAGACCATTTCACCTTTTTCTTAACTCCTTCTCACATATCTTATTTTCTTTCTTATCTAACCCTGTTTTCTTAATTCACATTCCAAGTTGAAAGAGCTCATTCATTCCAATTAAATTGAAAGAGCTCAGTGTTCATTTGAGATACTCGTATTTTAAGACGATTCAAGTTCTTTCTCATTTATGAGAGACATTGTGATGTAGGAATATTATCTCGTGTCAGTAATAGAATACAGTCGACCACTGTATTTTATCAGATTTGTAAACATTTTGAGCTAATTTGGACACGCATAAACAGACTAACAATGGATAAAATTCAACCTTCCAGATTTCATTAGCAAAAGGTGACTGCATCATTCCGTACCTTAATCACGAATTCATTATAGAAAATTAAAGAAGAACAGCTAGTGATTACGTAAACCATATTTAACATTAAATCTCATGACACTATTGCCATCTGTTCTATTAATGGACATGTTGAGGGTTTTGACCCTGTCCTCACATCTTACCAGATACATCCGAAAGTCTTTCATTTGGGAAAATATTTACCAGTTTCGCCAGTCTCAGTTCTGTAGTTAACATTTTGCTGTCAACTGCTTTACAGATGTTAATTTAAGCACACATAGATTTAAATTAAAAAAAAAAAAACCAAGGAGATTTCTACCTTGGAAATAGCATCGGACAATCTTTTTCCTTTTTACCTTTTTGTTTCTCACAACCCAGGTACCCCCGAAATGCAAAAAGTTGGCGGGGGTTGGGGAGAGGGACCTTCCCCCTTTACTCAGTTGCTTATTACTTATTTAAATGCGACGCTTGTATCCCTACCTGCGTAAACCCTACGGCAAAGTGCTTGCTAACGAGACCAAATTTACACCTCAGCTTGGCTTGTACTCCCGTAGTAGGGAGACGCTTAGGAGACTAGAGCTGTCTTCTCCCAGTAGGGGGATAGTGCCGTCAGTGAACCTCACGTGGTGCAATGGAGGCACTATGTAAGGTTCCTTGCAGCGTCCATTCGCCCCAATCCTCTTATTATTCCTCCGTTCGTGTTCTTGCTTCCATCTTACTTTCAACCCCCTCCTAATAATTGTTTCAACATTATTTTCAGTGCCGAATGATCAGATAGGTCCCAGCAGTTGGCCTTTGGCCTAGATTTTATATTCCAATTCCAACAGAGCGGTCTCTTGCTTCTGCCTACCAGCTGATGTGAAAAGTATTACGGCTTCCAAAAGTGTAGTCTTGATCTTACTTGCTGTCGCCAGTAGAGTTGGACGGAGGTATTGCATGCATTCACTCGTGTCTGTTCGTTTGTATATCTGTCAGTTATTCCATAAGATATAGTATCTCACAAAGTTGTGTACAGGTTTTAAACTAAGTTTGTGAAGTGTCTGGCTGTGGGCCAAAGAAGAGATGATGAAATATGAGCTTCGAAATGACTCGAACTCGAAAGCTGGTCAATGATATATTTTTCGGGTGGTGGAAATAAGCGTTATTTAAAGTTTACTTACAAATTTGCTGAAGCAATTGAATAAATTATATTATCTGGGATAAACTTATAAAATCTCTTCAGAAGCGTCTTTGCGAACTATCTTTAAGTGTATGCTTTGCGTCTAATTCGCTTCCATTTATGAACATTTCAAGCTCTATTATACGGAAGCATCATTCCATCTCGTAACTTTGCTGATGCGTATAAGGCAAGCAGCACCGATGCGTCAAAATCGATACAAATGCAATGACAAATTTACAGTAGGGTAGTAGGTGGATGCTCCCACACACTCATAGAGAGAGAGAGAGAGAGAGAGAGAGAGAGAGAGAGAGAGAGAGAGAGAGAGAGAGAGTTATCAGGTGAGCCTGTTGAGCCTCTTCAGTTACCGTATTTTCAGGCGGTCAGTCAGCTTCGCCTGATTTGTGGGAGATGCAAACCTGTTGTCTGCACTTTACTGCCGTCATCATTATCATAGTTTCAGTTATTCCGCAGCGGCTTATCATATATATCTTTGCATTCACTTTACCGTTTCCTTAATATGCATCGGTTTATCACAGTTTATTTGCATTCTCCTCACTATGTTTATTTTCCTCAACTTAATTTACATCGGTTTATCATAATTCTTTTGTACTTGCTTTACTGTGTTCTTTTACTCAGCTCATCCCGTAGGGGGTTAGTGCCGTCAGTGCACCTCATGCGGTGTACTGTAGGCATTATTTAAGGTTCTTTGCAGCGTCCCTTCGGCCCCTATCTGCAATCCTTTTCATTCCATTTACTGTACCGCCATAGTCTTTCTTCCATCTTATTTTCGACCCTCCTCTAACAGTTGTTTCAAAGTGCAACTGCGAGGTATTCCTTCAGTTACATCTTTCAAACCACTTACTCTGTTTTCCTTTCAGCGCTGAATGACCTCATAGGTCCCAGAGCTTGACCTTCGGCCTAGATTGTAAATATTCCAATTTTCTCAGTTTCTCAGTCCCTCTGTTATCTTGACTGGCGTCATTGGGACACATCGCCTATCCCGAGACTCATAAATTGTATTGTTGCGGGAGTTTGGGTTTGAAAAGTCATCTGGCTTTAATTCGTGGCTCAAGTTTCGTTTGAAATATGTACCTTCTAACTTATTTTGCTTAATTTTTAAGAGATGTCTTGTTATTCTGAAAGTGGAAAGCAAAGCGAAGATTAAAAGCAAACCAAATATGAAGGTCAGGATTTTGTAGTAGTGCGATAGATTGTACTAATAAATGTACAGGCCCTAGGTACTTTCTGAACATCTATTTGGGTGTGCAATTGCAGATGGGTTAAACTGTAATGGGTAGAGAAGAAATTACTACTACTACTACTGACGATGATGATAAAAAATAACATTAATGACTTGAGAGTTCATAAACTGGGAGTCAGAAACGACAGGTAGAATTATATAGATAGTATGTGTTTTTACCTCTACGTTTATTTGATTATGCACAACCATCATACGCACACTCACTCGCGCGCGCGCAGTTTAAGGAGTTGAAAAATGACCAGTGTATCATTATCTGTAATCAACGTTGGGTGGTAGTGCCGTCAGTGAACCTCACGCGGTGCAACGTCCCTTCGGCCCCTAGCTGCAACCCCGTTCATTTCTTTTATTGTACCTCCGTTCATATTCTCTTTCTTCCATCTGAATTTCCACCCTCTCTAACAATTGTTTCAAAGTGCAATTGCAAGGTTTTCCTCCTGTTACATCGTTCAGACCTTCTTACTGTCAGTTTCCCTTGCAGCGCTGAATGACCTCACAGGTCCTAGCGCTTGGCCATTGGCCGAAATTCTGTATTCCAATTCCAATTCTATCTTGAGCCAAAAAAAGAAAAATTAAGAACTGCAGTTACTTTACATCTTATGTAACGATATTGCTGTCCTTGTAATTCTTGAGGATGAAGGCCATCGCAGAACAATGAGAAGCAGCCCTTGTATAACTATTACTCGTAAATCGACCGTCTGTCTGTGCGTGCGACTGCGCGTGCGCCTCGCCTGGATGTTTTGTGCCCCGAACGTTCCTGGGTAATGGCGGTTTTACCGAGACCGCTTTGCGCCTGCGGTGACGACGAAATGACCGATGCCGGACATATCGCCACCGTTCTCTAAAGCCTAAGTTATTACCATAAGCCCAAAAGAGGAACGGCGATATTAAGTGCCCTCGCGGAGAACCAATCAGAACCTCGAATTTGCCAGAAGCCTTATTGCCATTGGACGGCTCCTTGAAGCGTCCGCAGAAACAGGAGGTTTCTCCAATTAGGTTCCAGTTTATGGCTTGTTTAATTATTTTACTATTGGTTCGTGTCCTTAGGTTGGTCGGTGGGTGTTTGAGAGAGACAAGGACTGAAGTCCCTGGAGTCCTTTGGACGTCACGCATTACCAGGAGTAGGGGGAGGAGGAGGAGGAGATGTAAAGGGAAGATGAGACTGATTTATTTGACTGATTTTACACATAACTGGTGTTGCAACTGTCAAGGTCATGGAATGGAAGAAGACAGCGGCCTATGGCATGCATTGATTTCGCATGTATCCTTACCATTTCAACCAACTGATTTTTTTTTTAATAATAAATGAAAAAGCTTGTAATGACCAGAATGCTGTTCAGTAATTTTCACTGTAATGTTTAGTTCGACAAAGGAATCTTCTTGATCAGCAAGTATCAAGTAAACAATCAATGCTTAGGATGTTATATATACAAAAACAATTTCACATTGAACTAAAACGGGAAGTAATTTATGAAACAAGTATTAAGTCAACTTACAATGCTTGGGATTTATACTGTGTGAAAACGACGTTCTTTTGAGACGCATCCAACAAAACTCTGCCAAAGGAAAAGGATTAGCATAATGAGACTGGTATGAAGATACAAACAGGATGTAGAGGAACATAGCAAAAAAAAAAAAGCGTAATTTCAAAATGGCATTGAGATGATAATGAATACAAGCAGACCCAGCTTGTCAACCTCCGGGAAATAGGACACTTAATGTTGAATACTGCCCACTTAACGAGTGGAGATCATTTGCATACGTCACACCCCTCTTGCTTTCTGGAAGCAGAAAGGATTTTAGCAAAGATGCAAACGAGTATCCAGCCTGGAGGTTGAAAAAAAGAAAGAACTTGAACCCTCATTATGACCTCTTTATGGAAAAAGATCGCCGTGTCATGGTTCCTTTGAGACGGCAAAAAACCTGCTAGTTAGAGTACCCACGATGTCACCTTTTTAAACTTAATAACCTCTTTGGCATGTGTTTATGAGGTGAGGCAAGGCTGGCAAAGCAACAGACTTACGGTTACACGATTGCTTCGAGACAGACAGACAGACGGACGGACACACGGCCAGATCATCTGGCTGGTTTTATAATAAATCTTTAGACTTTCCAGAGATTTGCTTTATTGAAAAGCAGCTGACAGACAGAGTGACAGATTGACTGCATTACGTGAAATGCATTTGTTGTGGAGTGTTTAATTCGTTGACGGCCCGTCTAAATATTTGGGTTTTTGTAAATAGAGTTCTCAGGAATAACTGGATTTCCTTCAGGTTCAAAACTAAGGGAAAAATTGTGAGAGCCTTCAAAACTGAACGCCAGAAAAGATCTAAGCGTAATAAAACGTAAATTAAATAGCGTGGAGTCAGGACACCAGATTTAAGATATTAGAATTATTGTCTTCAAAACAACACTTACGAAAATGCTCGACGAACTATCATTAAATTAAGAAAATTCTGCCGAAACAAAATTGGACTTGGACCTGAAAAAAAAGTGACAAGAGTTGTCCACACAAAAACTTTAAGCAGTACTCCAAGTGGAAACAGTTTTATATGAGATTAAATTTTTACTTTATGAGAATCAAGTTACGATATATTTGTCATTCCTCTACTCATTGCATGAAAGAACCATCTTGCCCCCAACTCATACTTAAGTTTCGTAATTAAAAGTGAAGCTCTTCAAATACTTTTTACCTTTGTTCTTAGAGTAATCAAGAATTAACCGGACATCTCTTTTGAGTCACTAGAAACTAAACACATATATTTATCGAAAATGGAAATCTGTTTTAGATGATTCTGATATTGGATACAGTAGGGATTGTGCCAGCATGTTCTCCTTAGCACTCATTACTGTAATTCATATTCTAAATTGAATATTCCTTCGTTTAAATCGCGGAAATCTTTTATGAATATTAAAGTCAGTATAAAACTAAAGGTTGTTCATATTCTGTGTTGTTGCTTTTTAAAAGTTTCGGAATTTTTTTTAATACTCTTCTCTTCATGCTAAAAGAAATGAATTTTTTTTAAATACACATTTAATTTTGGAAAGGCTCTTAGTTTTCATCTGACAAGAATTTTTTCTGTTATGTCTTATAAAAAATCTTTTGAGTAGCAAATAAATTTTAGTTACAAAGCGGGATTACTGTCGACAAAATTCTAAACCCTAAATAGTATGGCCTAGAATTTCATCAAATTGCCCTGCAGATTCTGACTTGAAACCAAGAGAGAATTCCTCATGTTCATAAACAGTTTCTCTCTCTCTCTCTCTCTCTCTCTCTCTCTCTCTCTCTCTCTCTCTCTCTCTCTCTCTCTCTCAGAAAATACATGCCTAACAGAGATAACTTTCTTGAGTCATTAATTAGAGCTCTCTCTCTCTCTCTCTCTCTCTCTCTCTCTCTCTCTCTCTCTCTCTCTCTCTCTAAGAAAATACATGCCTAACAGAGATAACTTTCTTGAGCCATTAAATAGAGCTCTCTCACTCTCTCTCTCTCTCTGTCTCTGAAAAATAAATAAAAAAAGAAATGTATACCTGCCTCCCCCTCCCCCACCATGCCTCCAGTTCCCCAGAGTCATTCTTGAGTGATCGTGTGATCATTATTCCAGGTGATTTATATGAACATTAGGTCGTAAAGTTGTCAAAATTGGTGGGTTTCGCAGTCGTAAAAGATGTGTATTTGTCAAGAGGAGCAATGGAATCTGACAGCTCTTGCACTTCCTGTAAAAAAAAGAAGAAAAGATAAAATAATGCAGAAGTTATTGGAACGAGCAACCTAATGTGCTCATTTAGCCCAAAGCCGAAATTACAGGCGCTCTTGAATGATCATTGTGTGATAGTGCACGTAAATGAGCTTCCTGTATTATTACATGAAGGTTACGGAAGTTTCACTTGAAATTGTTATTTTTCAGATTCTTTGCTTTTTAATACAGCGAGCGCTTGGGATTACAGAGGTGTATTCTGTAATCTTATTGATTTTACGAAAGTGTAAATTACATGAGTTCGGATTACGTGAGGCTGTTGTGATTAATCAAGTGATTGTCAGTTTCTAAGTTTCAGTTAGTGATCTTTTCTGCTTTTGTGCATTGATCGACTGTTTTGTATCAAGTACGCATAGGCTTCATTTTCTACTTGCGTGTCTGTCAGTGGCTTCATTGTATACTATAAGGGCTGTATGTCAAAGGCTTAATTTTAAAGTGGCTTTCTGCCAGAGGCTTCATTTTAAACTGGATTATCTGCCAGAGGCTTCAGTTTATACTGGCTTATCTGCCAAAGGCTTAATTTTATACTGATATATCTGTCCGAGGCTTCGTTTTATATTGTAATGGCTATATGTCAGTGGCTTCATTTTGTACTGGCTTATCTGCCAAAGGCTTCATTTTATACTAGCGTATCTGTCAGAGGTTTCATTTTATACTATAGTTGCGTACTATATGTCAAAGAGTTCATTGTGTACTATAATGGCACACATGTCAAAGCCTCATTTTATACTGTCTAATCTGCCAGAGGCTTCATTTTATACTTTAATAGCTATGTGTCAAAGGCTTCATTTTATATTGACGTATCTGTCCGGACAAAAACGCAGCCAATATTTTATTAATTTTGCTACTGAATCATACATATATACCGGCTACATTATGTTGCTTGACATTCTCTTGTTCAAGATTTTGAAGGTTTAAACTTGATTTTGAAGGTTTAAACTTTATTTTGAAGGTTTAAACTTGCAGGTCATTACCCGTAGACATTCTGTTACGCAAAATCAGACAGATGTGTGTATGCGCGTTCCGTTTTATTTAATGGAATCAAATTGAAATATAGCCATTTGGCCAATAGATATCGAGGAATGCACATCAGCTTCTCTTGATGCCTCGGAGTTGAAGATTTTTGTTCGGTATTTAAGTGTGGATTCGATCCTGCTGCAAGTTTTTTTTTATCAATTTTCTCTTTAAGTGTTTAAGACTTTTAGTTAAGAACGTATCCAAAAATATTACGTCATCGTTGCTCTATATCATGTTGGTGAATATATACATTATGCCGTGTTCCCCAAGAATGGGTAGCTCCAGAGGGAAACATCAGTAAGGTTACTGCCTCGTACTTATTGAATCTTGGAGGAGCCCATATGAAGTAAAACATCTAAAACACTAGCTGCTTCATACACCTACACAGAAGAATGATAAGCAGAGTGTCGAACCCCCCTTACATACACTACACATTCCACTTTTGTCATGACAAGTAAAATTTTTTCAAATGGTTTTTTATCTTTTTCTGGTACCATTCTTAGCACCCTAGACTTTTTAAGTTAGTGCGTATTACTCATTTTGCAACGTTAGCGTCTGCGTACTGCCGAGATGCCAAGAAGTCGCACTTTCCAGTACCAGCAGGATGTTAAGGTTTAACGGGATGATTGACCGATTTTGTAAACTGGCATTCCCTTAAGGTGGATCATCGACGTCGGGTATTAAGATATGCTTTACAGCCCTGTTGACATGCCTGCTCATAATCTGAATTTTTTTCGTCAGTTATTTGTCTTCTGGTATTTATTTATTTATTTATTTGTTTACTTGTTATTCATAACTACTTTTTTCATCCATTTTGTTGTAAGTTTTTCTTATGCTATTGCTGTTTATATTCAGAAGAAGGCATGATATTTATTTTTGTTAACCAGAAATGAGTTTATAGTACGAAGAATCATAGGTTTGTTCAAAGAGATCTGAGTTAAGGAGAGAGAGAGAGAGAGAGAGAGAGAGAGAGAGAGAGAGAGAGAGAGAGACAAGAAGATATTTAAATCTAACTAGTATTTAGAATCTAACTATTTGTCAACAAAGATCATGCATTATTTTATTCTTTCCTATTTCTTAACAACTTATAAACTAGCATTATTTTATTCTTGCCATTGCAGTGCAAAGCTACAGGAAATCATAGATCAGAAGTCTTCTTCATACAGCTGTGGTTATGTCTAATCATTTGTACCTGTTTAGTGTTTAGTCTTCATGTCCAAAGGTAAGATAAATGACCTTTAGTTTTCCTGTCAACGTATCTGTATCCTCTAAGCATTCAAAATAGTTTTAGTGGTCAGAGTACTTTTTACCATAAGTACAAAATCGTCTATGAATTATTTTTCTATATATCTACGCATTCAAAATAGTTTTTTTGGTCAGAATACTTTTATGGATAAGTATAAAATCGCTATGATTTATTTTTCTATATATCTACCCATTCAAAATAGCTTTAAGGATCAAAATACTTGTTATCATAAGTACAAAATCGCCTATGAGTTATTTTTCAATATACCTACTCATTGAAAATAGTTTTGATGATGAAAATACGTGTTATCATAAGTACAAAATCGTCTGTGAGTTATCTTTCAATATAGCCTATCTACGCATTGAAAATAGTTTTGATGACGAAAATACTTGTTATCACAAGTACAAAATCTCAAGCGAGCTTGTTCGAAAGCGGCATCTTATTACGTTGGCCAATTATCATCTCGTTCATCCATTACAATTATCGCTTCACTAATTGCCTAATTGCCGGAGATAAACCAAGCGCTAGACGGGTTCTGGGCAGGGCAGGGCAGCTGAACAGACGTAATACTCGAGCCACCCAACTGGAAGCACCAGTCAAATAACTTGATGAGTTTAAATACACGTGTAGAAATGGCCCGGCCGCACTAACCTACAATTTCCGGAAAATGTTATCCTCGTTCTCCTTCTACTCTCTCATCCGTTCGTAACCCCCCCCCCCATGACTCTTTTCCCTCTCCCCCCACCCCTACCATTAACAGACATCGTAAAATTACCATTAATTCGTGTCCCTGCAAGTAGTGCTAAAAGGGGGAAGTGGGGAGGTGATGGTGGGAAGGGGGGCGGGGGTTGGAGATAAAGGTATTTCCATTAAAGTGTGTTTGGAGGTATTCGTCATTTTCCGTTTGTCTTTCAGAATGGTAGTTTAATTGGGTGAAGTTATCATTAACCCGCATTTCTGGAAATGATATTAAAATAAAGAAGAAGAAAAAGCTAATGCATTTATAAATACGTAAACATTTTTTTTTCCCGAGAGAAGCAATTTGACTGATGATGAAGTAATGAAGTTGTCTGACACCTGGCTTCATATACAAATCAGTAATTACCCGTGTCGTTCTTCCTGTACGTCTTTCTTCTCTTGCATAATGAAAAGCACGGCCATTAACGCGCGTTCATTAATTCGAGCCCAAATACCATATTAGGCGAATTCATATAGAAATCTGTTTGATCGAGTTGGCGATGGAAGGTCCATCACCTATTCATCCGGCTAACGAATATCCCGTCTTTTTCGAAATCTGCCTTAATTGACAATTTATACTGATGCTTTTCTCTCTCTCTCTCTCTCTCTCTCTCTCTCTCTCTCTCTCTCTCTCTCTCTCTCTCTCTCTCTCTGGCACGTGCATACATTAACGGGAGATAAGTCTTTTGAACGAGGCATGTTGAATTATGCGAATAAATATACGTAGATGGACTTCCCATTTCTGGATGAACACTGTCGACATACGTGGGAAGCTTCCTCTGTTGAGGGAGATTAATCTCTCTCTCTCTCTCTCTCTCTCTCTCTCTCTCTCTCTCTCTCTCTCTCTCTCTATATATATATATATATATATATATATATATATATATATATATATATATATATATATCTATATATATACTTTCTGACTCAGGATCAACAAGGTCTTTCAATTGAAAGGCAAGGGCGTTGCCCACTAGGTATATATATTGATATAGGTCTTTCAAAAGGGCGTTGCCCACTAGGTATATATATATATATATATATATATATATATATATATATATATATATATATATATATATATATATATATATATATATATATGCACACACAGTATATATACAGTATATGCTATACTTGACAAATAAATGACAGAATGTAGCTTGCTCTCAAAGAGGGAAACGCTTTGTGTTTGCAACCCGAAAAACACGAGGTCAGGTCCTGCCTGAGAGCTAAAGCTAAATTCTTACCTTCAATTGCCAGTTATATTGTTCATAAATATCAAGCAAGAAAGGATTATAATGTTACACACATATATATATTATATATATGTTATATATATAATAAATATATATAACATAATTATACACGTTCATATATAAAGTATGTATATATACACACATATACAATGTACTGTATATAGCCTTTGTACATACTCTTATATGTGAGTGAAGGCATGGCATAGAAGAACATCGTCTACAAGTAAACAGCAGGGTGGATAATATTTATTGAATGTATAATATAGAAGAGAGACAGAACTGCAGGACTCGGTAGTGGAAAGAATATTCTGAGTTATGAGAATACCTGTAAAAGCGACGTTGGAAGACTGGAGAAACACCAGGTGAGATGTTGCATTGCACAGCTGATATATGGGATTGACTGGCTGACCAGGGTTTGTAAGGTCGATGTTGATGATTGAAAAGTCTTGAAGTGATGTGGGAGAGGAATATTCCTTCCACTGTACAAGAGTGAAGGTGAATGAGTACCTGTTATACGAAGTATAGCAGTGATGGTGTAAGGAGGGATTTTGCTAGAGAAAGTAAGGCAGATGACAGAATGATTGATATATTAAGACTAGCAAGGTTTTAGACATCTAATAGTGTGTGTGTGGATCAAGCGTTCACAAGAAAAATTTTATATAAGTTTTGAAGCAAAGGAAAAAAGTTGAACATAAGAGACAGCACATGATAGAAGAGGTAGACAGAAAATATGGAGGGTATTGATGGTATATAGTACACGAGATATGTTGTTAAGAACAATTGCCACTTTTTACAGTGGAGAGATCGTTGTGTTTTGAGATGTGGGATATCCATGCGGAGAGAATGGAAGACAGTAGGTAGGTTAGAAGAGTATTTATTTGGGAAGGAGGAGGAGAGGAAGATTTGGAAATATTAAAAAGATGATAAGGAGGAGATGGAAAAACATAAGTGAAACATTGTGTTGGAGGTTTCATCAAGCTGCTGGTGAGCGTTCTGTGGAGATAGTTGTAAGAAGCAATTTATATATATATATATATATATATATATATATATATATATATATATATATATATATATATATATATATATATATATATATATATATATATATATATATATATATATATATATATATATATATATATATATATATATATATATATATATATATATATATATATATATATATATATATATATATATATATATATATATATATATATATATATATATATATATATATATATATATATATATATATATATATATATATATATATATGTGATGTTTTCCTTACACACACGTGACCTTTTTGTACCCAAAAACTTTAAGCAATATATGTCTCATTAAATTCACTTTACTTAGGAACAACTTCTACCAAAGGGAATAATAATTGATAAGTAAATCTGCCCTGGCCAGGATTCGAACCTGTACCTTTTTTGTTTATATCCAGTCGACTTTTCAGATAATAATTGTATTTATATTTAGAGTTACGTGTAGTTTATGCACGATTAGGGATTGCATGTTATGTACAAACTCAGATATAATGTATTTGATGTGAATTATTATTATTATTATTATTATTATTATTATTATTATTATTATTATTATTATTATTATTATTATTATTATTAAATAGTTTTACTAGACCACTGAGCTGATTATCAGCTCTCACAGGGTTGGTCCGAAGGATTTGTTTTTCTTTTATTGTTTTTATTCTTTATATTTTGTCAAATTGCAATTTTACAAAAATATAATTTGAGCAATGCAAATGTATGAAGAGCAAATCAAATGTTTGTGTGTATGTGTGTGCGAGAGAGAGAGAGAGAGACAGACAGACAGACCTGAACATTATGTTAAGTTTAAACAAAAAATCATCTAACTACATACTGCATCTTTTATATATATATATATATATATATATATATATATATATATATATATATATATATATATATATATATATATATATATATATATATATGTATTAGAATCTGCTGGTCACTTTTTACCAGAAACATATGTAATTGTAATAGTCACAATGCCCTCTTAACTTTTCGAACTCTTCGCGGTTTTTTGGATACGCCTCTCACTACAAATCTGTAAGATCCAAGTGCAAGAAATTGAAGTGGTTGTGATGTCCGGTAGCGGGAAACGAACCCATGTCACCATAATCACAAGGAGGTCACGTTACCGACCTGACCACGAGAAGGATAAAAGTTTATTACCTCTCATACATACTGTACATATACCTGTAGTTTTCAGATATATGTATTAGAGTTGGACTAGACCCATCCCCACCATCGTAGCCAAGTGGGCAATCGTTTTTATATAATGCTTTTTAGGCTGAAATTTATATGTTGAATCTACTGATTACTTTTTACCAGATACATATGTAATTGTAATAGCCACAATGCCCTCTTGACTTCTCGAATTCTTCGCGCTTTTTTTGGATACACTTGTCACTACAAAGCCTTAAGATCCAAGTGTAAGAAAATGAAGTGGTTGTGATGTCCGGTAGTGGGAAACAAACAGGTATGTGTATGGATGTATGAGAGGTAATAGAATTTTATCCTTCTCGTGGTCAGGTCGGCAACATGACCTCTTTGTGATTATGGTGACGGGTTCGTTTCCCGATGCCGAAGATCACAACCATTTCAATTTCTTTCACTTGGATCTTAAGGCTTTAAAGTGACAAGCTTATCCAAAAAAGCGCTAAGAATTCGAGAAGTTAAGAGGGCATTGTGGCTATTACAATGACACACACATATACATATGTGTGTGTGTGTGTGTGTGTGTGTGTGTGTGTGTGTGTGTGTGTATATATATATATATATATATATATATATATATATATATATATATATATATACATATATATATATTATATATACTAGCTGTCGAAACTGGCGCTGCCCAGAAAAACTGAATGACAGCCTCTCTCTCTCTCTCTCTCTCTCTCTCTCTCTCTCTCTCTCTCTCTCTCTCTCTCTCCTGTTAACATAGTTGCTTCAGTTACATTGCCCAGCATTTTTGTCATTTTATATTTCACCCCTTCTCACCCCGCCCTTCCTATCTGGGCTGTACTTGGACTTAAAGGACATCAAGAGTGTCACTATTCATCTCAGTGACCTCAAAAACTATAGATTAGACACTAATATCTGACATTTTTGACATTTCATTTTTCACCCCTTCTCACACCCCCTTCCTATTGGGGCTCAACTTGGACTTAAAGGACATCAGGAGTGTCACTATTCATCTCAGCGACCTTGAAAACTATGGATTAGACACTAATATCTGTCATTTTTGACAATATATTTTTCAACCCCTTCTCATCCCCCACCTAGGAACTATCAGGGCTGAACTTGGACTTAAAGGGCATCGGGAGTGTCACTATTCATCTCAGCGACCTCAATAATTATGGATTACACACCGATATCTGTCGTTTTCTGTTATTTTTACATGTCACCCGCTTCCCACCCCAACCCTCCTTGGTGTTAGTGATATCTTACCCCCATAGTATTCTTTTCCAGATAGTAAGTCATAAGTATACCAAGTTTGGTTGAAATTGCTCAGTGCGTTTGAAATTGGTCAATGCGTTTCAGTTATGCAGGAACATACACACACATACACATACTTACATTTATATATATATATATATATATATATATATATATATATATATATATATATTTATATACAAACATGTATATATATATATATATATATATATGTACATATGTCCATGTATATATATGAGATATGTGTGTGTGTGTTCGTGTGTATAGAGAGAGAGAGAGAGAGAGAGAGAGAGAGAGAGAGAGAGAGAGAGAGAGAGGGGCACGTACGCGGGTAGGGCGGTCACCCACCATTTAACTTGAATGAGGCAATGATCATAAAATGTATGGAGCTGGAGCTGGACCCCAGCTTTTGTTGCCTGCTGCCAGTTGTGTGTGTCCTTCCATCCACCCACGTCTCCGCTCCCTCCCCCCCCTTTTTCTCTCCGTGGCTATCGCGAGATCTTCCTCGCATTTTTCCTCTTGTTTTGACGTTCTGTTACGTATTCATCATAGTTTTTCGTCTCCCCTTGCTCACTGTTAATGTTTTAGTTCGGTTTTTAGAATTTTTTTCTCCCTGTTCGATAGGCAAGCGATGTCTTTCCATCGCCTCTGCGTTTCTCTGTCTTCTCTCTGCTCTTATCTTTGGTTTGTTTCTCTATGTAATTTTCTTTAGAGATTTTTTCATCTGTTCTTGCATCCTGTCTCGTCATATTTTTGTATTTATTCATATTATCCAATCATTTTCTTCTGTCTTGCTCGCGTTGGCTTGTCCAAAAGCACGCTCTTTCCAGTGGTCCTCCTCCTCTTTTGTCATTAGTGCTCCCCCTCCACCATATCCCCCCCACCACCACCACCACCACCTTCTCCCACATCAATTGATTCATCATCGCTTACCCATCTGCTGCTTCATTAATTACCAGTCCGGATGTCACAGGATAGAATCACAGGCAAGAAGGGGGTTGGGGGGGAGATCCTTTTTACAGTATATTATATTCCGTTTAATTTATTAACGTTGTTTTTGTTGTCGTCGTCGTTGTTGTTGTTGTTTAGTTAAATAAACGGAAAATACAATTAATAACTAACATCAGCTGAACTACATCATAGCATTGTTTTAAGGAATAGGAGCACGTTTGAATAAAGAGACATATGTTTCAAATGAAATGAACAAGTGAGCAAAATGATATGAAAAGTAGAATATGTGGGAAAGAATATATGGAAAATATGCCAATAAATAAGTAAAATAAATAGGCAAGTGATGAACCTGTAGTCAGGAAGTTGGACGAATGTAGTAAGCAGGGTGAGGTGTGAACCCATACCGATCATAAAGCAATGCAGTGACTTTGGAAGGTAATTACTGGGTTTTTCTTATCTCGAAATCCACGACCCGAGATTCTCGTATTATACACACACACAGACATATATATATATATATATATATATATATATATATATATATATATATATATATATATATATATATATATATATATATATATATATATATATATATATATATATATATATATATACATATATATACATATATGTGAGTGTGTAATTATTTATATGTATATATAATGCAATTTTATAAATTTTTATGAAACATTTGTAAATTTTGTAAAATTTGTAGTAAAAGTTAGCCTCTCTCTCTCTCTCTCTCTCTCTCTCTCTCTCTCTCTCTCTCTCTCTCTCTCTCTCTCTCTCTCTCTCTCTCTCTCTCTCTCTCTCTCTTTCTCTCTTTGTTTTTTTCCCAAATGGGGCATGAATAATTTCGTTTTTTCTTTGGATTACAAGTTCTTTCTTCATCCATCGCTTATATTAATTTTAGTCATACGAAGTGTGCTTCTTGAAATGCTTTCGCAAGACGTGATTGTGTCAGTGCTGCTTGATATTTTGAAATCATTCGTAGCTCAATCCTGCCACGTTAGAAATCACAGAATTCTGAAGATCATCTGTGATTTCAGGAAAAACATTTCAGCTTGTGGTTATGGTCTTTAGCATGTTCATAAAATGTTATCAGTGTATTTGTCATGTATCTGTCTATCTATCTATCTATCTATCTATCTATCTATCTATCTATCTATCTATCTATACACACACACACACACACACACACATATATATATATATATATATATATATATATATATATATATATATATATATATATATATATATTATTTACATATATATATGTGTCTCAGTTTTTAATATATACTTTTTCAAGTACAATACGTAAAATATATTATTAAGATTCTCTCTCTCTCTCTATCTTTGTATGCTTACGTATATCTGTCAGGCTTTCAGCTGAAGCAAAAAGAACAAGGGTGCACGCAGTGGCAACCCTTAGTTGTTTATAGGGGAAAGTCACACGGCTGTAGTTTTCGTTGTAATATTACAGCCATTGATTCCACTATGACCAGGACACATGTCCGAGTTCGCTATAGTTCCTGGCTATAACTTCCTCCTTATCGTAAGGGACGAATGTACAACTGACATCGAACGGACGCCCCCAGTAGGCTCCTTCGTATGCAAGTCGGGCTCTCTATGGTTAAGTAAATCCGTCTATAATTATAGTAAACAAACATGAGCGTCAGCAGTTTAAAAAAGTCAACGGAGCAGAGACGGCTATAAACTACATTGGCAACTTGTACTCTTGACGAAACGACCTCCTCCTCCTCCCCCTCCTGCATTTGACTAAATAGAAACGTAAACACGCATCCGGTCGGGGCGTCGTCAGTTGCGGAAAAGAGAGAGAGGGGGGGGAGAATGGGGGTTTGGAATCTAAAATGAATTTAAACAAAACAGCTGAATTAGAACAGATACAGATATATAGACGAATTTGGTTGGAAAGTCAGTCGACGGAGAGAGAGAGAGAGAGAGAGAGAGAGAGAGAGAGAGAGAGAGAGAGAGAGAGAGAGAGATTCCAGAACTTCAAGTTTAGTTGGTTAAAATTTCAAAGAATAAAATATACAAAAATCATATAACCATATGGTGCGTCACATAACACACATACACACACACACATATATATATATTATATATATATATATATATATATATATATATATATATATATATATATATATATATATATATATATATATATATATATATATATATATATATATATATATATATATATATATATATATATATATATATATAGAGAGAGAGAGAGAGAGAGAGAGAGAGAGAGAGAGAGAGAGAGAGAGCTAGCTACGCCTCATCCGCATGAATTAAGTTTGATTGTAGCCCAACCATAAGAGCATAATGCAAGCACCGGAGTGGGTCGGACGACATTACCGCATAAAGTGAAAATAATTGAACCAAACCATCATTGTCGGCCGACGTACAGCTTCTCACCCCGCTCTCTCTCTCTCTTCGTCGATTGACCTTCCAAACAAATGCGTCTGTATACATGTATCTATTCTAATCCAGCTGTTTCGTTTAAATTCATATTATACCCCAAATCCCCCTTTCTCTCTCTCTCTCTCTCTCTCTCTCTCTCTGTGGTCGGGGCTGTGACGCTGATAATTTCATTATTTCGCACAGGACCCATATATATCAATATCTCCGACAGGACACATTTTGAGGGCGTGATGAATGGATAGGCGAAGGATAAAGTTATATCCGCCATATGGCATTTCATTAAGGTTGTCTTGCGAAGTGGCTCAATAAGATGTAAGGCTTAATTCTCTTTTTTTTTTTTCAACTGTAGGATTTCTGCTTGTTTGGCTTCGCTACAGTATGTATATATATATATATATATATATATATATATATATATATATATATATATATATATATATATATATAAACAAACTACACATCGCTCTACGCATACGTGAATACTTCATATATATAGGCATACTCTACATATAGTCCTGTTGTCATAATGCTAATAAGATGTGCTGGATTTTGATTCATACTTGAGAAATTTTATTAACAGCATATGCATAACTGATCTTGTTGAGATTTAAATCATTTTATGGTTGTCATTACTACCACCATATTATACCCTTTGTTTTCGAAAGTACATTACCCAAGTTGTCATACCCTTTGTTTTCGAAATTATATTACCCAAGTTGTCAGAGTCATTAGAGAGCATTCGTTTTGTGTAGGAAAGTAGTTTGAACAGATCAGGAGATTTTTCTGCATGATTCAGAGCGTTTTTTAATTTAAGAATTTTAATGCTCATTATTTCAAAATCTTTCGAAGTCGTCTTCGAGTGACATCTGTGTGAAATGTAAATGACGGAACGGTTAAGAATTTAACAGTTTTATAACTGCGTTTTTATAATTAAGTATAACTGAAAACATTCGCCTAGAACCGACAACCTGGAGATGAAATGAAAATGAGTTTTCCCCTTTACCAGAAGCCTTCCCAGGCATGGGACTGACTTCCAGTCTAGAGAAAACTCGTTTTGATAATATAGAGATGTTTGCGGAGAACGGCCCTTATCAACATACGACAACAACCGCTGTCACGCCCCAACCCTAACCAATAGGCTCTCAGGATCCGAACGGGCGCGAAATGATTAATGACCAATTAGCTGCCAGAATGCTCGTCAAATGGGCAATCAATAAACTTTATGGAGTGGGACACACTGTATCAAATGCTTGTTTAGAGGATACGGGCATAACAGATGCTATCAATCACCGGCCGGGTGCAGGCTACTAACGCCCTTATGCCGGCACACCCGGAGGGCCAGTTTCGGACGCCTCCCTCCGATTGACTTCCGAGGAGAACAGATGCTATCGTGGGTCTTATCGAGGGAGCGAATAAGGGTCATCTTCGGGGGGGTGGGGTGTCTAATCGCTGGATGTAGTTGGCTTTCCAGTAACTAAATACAATTTTAACGCTCAATAGATTATGGAAATGCGGCCCCATTCATTGATCAGGCGTAGGACCCACACGGTGATTAATTTAATTAGCGGCAAGTACAGATATTCGGCCGAATTGGAATTAAGGTTATTGGGAGGACAACCCCCCACCCCACCCCCCTTACCGGAAGGATGGCGGTGGCAACCGTTGTTTAATGCCATTATTCCTTAGCTCTCGAATTTGTTCATTAATGAAAGATCTCGACTGTGTGTGTTTGTGTTTGTGTGTGTGTGTGGTTTGTGGTGTGTGTGTCGAACAGACGTGATGCTGATGATGATAAGGATGATGAGTCACAATCAAAGCCCAAATGTCATGACGTGCAATGTCATTATCAGGGTTGTTGTCATTTCATTATTGTTTTCCTTTATCGGTTTTTCGTTTTTTTCTGTCATTTTTCTACTTGATTTGGATTCACGTTTATATATATTATATATATATATATATATATATATATATATATATATATATATATATATATATATATATATATATATATATATACTGTGTATAAGGTCCTTACAAAGGAATGACGCTCTTTGGTAGCCTAGAAATTGTTCTACGTTTTCTAAATAATTTAGCCCCATTTCAATATGAAAGTCAGTCCTCTCTTAAGCAAATTCCATTAACATACTTTCCTCGAGATGGCAGCCCGTGTTTAGGCTGGCAGTTTCCTTCATATTTCCTTAAGGATTCAATAGTTATATTCTGTTCATCTATATTTGTACCGGTTAGTCTTGAAGGATTAAATTAACTTACAAGAAGCTATGTAAAATATTCACATAAACCGTAAGTTTAGAGAAAAAATTGTCTACGAAACCTGCTCTTGGTCAATGAGAATTTTGGGATTTGATGCGTCGGAATTAGAATTGACCAAAATTTTAAGTTGCGCTTTCAGTTCCCTTCCATTGATGAAGCAGCCCATAGACAATCTTAAGCTGTCGCATGTAAGTGGCTTTTATACATAAAGCTGTAATAAACTAGGCGAGGAGTCGTGGTTTATTAGTCTACCATAAATTGTTTATGCTTATTTGTTGAATATATATGTTTATGTGCATATATATGTATATGTATATATACATACATACACATATGTATGCACAAACATGTCTATATATATGTATATGTATATAATATATACTGTATATATAATATGTATAACTACATATATATATATATATATATATATATATATATATATATATATATACTGTTATATATATATATATATATATATATATATATATATATATATATATATATATATATATATATATATATATATATATATATATATATATATATATATATATATATATATATATATATATATATATATATATATATATATATATATACTGTAGTATATACATATATATATACATACTGTATATATATATATATATATATATATATATATATATATATATATATATATATAATGATTATTATCACTTTCGTACATGATTCATTTATCACACATTACCACGGGTGAAAAATAAGGGACGGAGTGATATATATATATATATATATATATATATATATATATATATATATATATATATATATATATATATATATATATATATATATATATATAAATTTAACAAGTAATCATGGGTGTCTTCATGCTCCTTAGTGGTCATGATGCTACCCTCACCAGCAAGAGGGAAAAGGTTCCAAGGGGAGGTGAAAGGATTAAGACACCCTTAATTAAAACCTATTGCCTTTCCTGATCCAGAAAAGGAACCATAACCTGATAGGTAGTCTTCCTGATTCTCAGCATCTTTCTAAGTTAAGTTAAGTATACCGTAGTTTTACCAGACCACTGAGCTGATTAACAGCTCTCCTAGGGCTGGCCCGAAGGATTAGACTTATTTTACGTGGCTAAGAACCAAATGGTTACTTAGCAACGGGACCTACAGCTTATTGTGGAATCCGAACCACATTATAGCGAGAAATGAATTTCTATCACCAGAAATATATTCCTCTAACTCTTCATCAGCCGGCCGGGGGAATTGAACTCCGGCCCATCGAGTGACAGTCTGAAGCTCAACCGACTCAGCCAACGAAGGGCTGCATCTTTCTAAGGACTATATATATATATATATATATATATATATATATATATATATATATATATATATATATATTATGACTCACAACGGGACCGAATTTCGGTCTTTCGAGTATAAGTCTGAATTGTTAATGCCCTGGACTCTCACCCAGGAGACCGGGGTTCGGTGACGTTGTGACTCAGTTTATTGGTAGAACATAAAATGTTCCATCAATAAACCTCTATCCCTTAGAGGGGTTCTAGAAGGTAATATCTCCGTTTCTCATCAATTACTTTAGAAACGAAGTTACTTTGGAAATGAAGTCGCTACCCTAGCGCTTTGTCCACCCTGACAATTCCACTAGGGATAGAGGTTTATTGATGGAACATTTTATGTTCTACCAATAAACTGAGTCGACACCGAGCCCCGGACACTGGAGCCCCGGTCTCCTGGGTGAGAGTCCAGGGAATATTAACAATTCTGACTTATACTGAAATATATATATATATGGTATATATATATATGAGTATATATATATATATATATATATATATATATATATATATATATATATATATATATATATATGTATATATATACATACATATATATCTGTGTATATATTATATATATATATATATATATATATATATATATATATATATATATATATATATAGTCCTTAGAAAGATGCAGCCCTTCGTTGGCTGAGTCGGTTGAGCTTCAGACTGTCACTCGATGGGCCGGAGTTCAATTCCCCGGCCGGCTGATGAAGAGTTAGAGGAATATATTTCTGGTGATAGAAATTCATTTCTCGCTATAATGTGGTTCGGATTCCACAATAAGCTTGTAGGTCCCGTTGCTAAGTAACCAATTGGTTCTTAGCCACGTAAAATAAGCCTAATCCTTCGGGCCAGCCCTAGGAGAGCTGTTAATCAGCTCAGTGGTCTGGTAAAATTAAGGTATACTTAACTTAACTTAGAAAGATGCTGAGAATCAGGAAGACTGTCCCTTTTCCTTCGCTACCCTGTCAAAAAAGAAAAAAGAAGTATGGTGAAATATATATATATATATATATATATATATATATATATATATATATATATATATATATATATATATATATATATATATATATAATGTATGTATATACAGAATATATATAATGAGCTAGAACCAAAACACAAAGAGAACCATTTTGTCTTACAAGAACATTTATTGATATGTATGAAAATCACATGTAATCGTATCGAAGTCCTTCAGCTCACATTGTCCAACCTTCTGTGGATAGGAAAGACCGAAACAGATAAAGAATCTAGGCATAAGAATGGAGAGGAGGTCCCCCTCCCCCAGTTACTGCTGCAAGCTGTTTTGAGGGGATGGAAAGACCCTTGACAGTGGAAACGGAGGAAGGGTGAAGGGGTGTTAGGGGTTTGGGAAAGAGGTTTAAGAATGGACCTCGAGTATCGACGAGATGGAGTGTGTAATTAGCTAACTAACCGCCACTTGACAATTTTCTCTCACAATAAGAGCGAGCGGGAGGAACCGCCCCTAACAAAACCTCCGGATGATTACAACTTATATGCGGTTTGGACTCCCTCCCCTGTGCCCCCCTTCCCCTCCCCTCCTAGAAACTCGTCTAGGGAAAACGAGAACTGCCTGAAAGTCAAAGCTATTAAAATGAACAGCAGTGGCCAACCAAGTATCGATCTTTATTATGCTGTGGTGGAGGATTGGTGGTGTATTGGTAATCTCCTTCTGGTAATTTCCACTGCTCTCTCTCTCTCTCTCTCTCTCTCTCTCTCTCTCTCTCTCTCTCTCTCTCTCCTCAGTTCCCCTCCCCTCCACTCCTCTATAAATTCTCACTCCCCAATCGGTCTCGCTTGACCATATGTCGTTTAAAATGCGAACATAACGCTGCTCTATTCACGTGCTCCTCAAGGAGCAAGAGCCAGTGCTAGCAAAAGGTGGACGTAACCTAACAGCTAAATGCTCTGCTATTATCGGATTAGATGTTCTTCCTTAGAAAATCCATTCCCGCACCTAAGTCAAAAATGCGAACGAATTGCGTGTTTTAGGGGTACGTAAACAATTTACCCAGAATCCATGATGCCAGTATTAGGAGTATAACGTAGGCACAGAGAAAAGAAGAGAATCCGAGCTCGCTTTGTTTTATTCCCTGTGGACAAGTAAGGCTGTTGATCGAAAGCTCAATCATACTTTATTCAATCTACAGTACTGTTAAAATGGCCAGTAGTGTATGATTACATACATATTATTTTATGATGTAAGGTAAGGCTGTCCAAAAGGGTACAGTGTTTCACATTTTGAAGCAGCATGATTGTACAGACCGGTTTTTCCTCGAGCTCACGAATTCCTTGCAGTACCTGTGAGAGTGTGGCGCCTGTCTTGCGCGCGAGTTTGAAAGAGAGAAGGAGGCATTAAATACAGTCCGTAAGTTCATTAGAGCAGTATCCGAAGTAGTAGCTGCAAACCAGATAATGAGAGGCGAGCTTAAGGAATAGTATGACTCAGTTTCCACCGTCGCAACTTCCTCATCATGTTACAGCAGCTGCTGCCTTTGGCGGGAAAGCGTTCGTTCTTGCACGCATCGATTTTCACACGAGCATTCTGGAAATCTCTTAGGAAGCATATGACGGCCATCAGCCATTAAGAATTGTCCGAAATAGTGATCATTCCTTGATCTAACTATTGGTTAATCTAATTTCACTAGAGAATAAATATAACTAGCATCAAGAAGAGCTTTTGGAGACCGAAAACCTCTGCCAAGGTAAAGGAATCTAACCACCACACCACAGCTACAACAATAATAACAACCCGCACCCCCACCCACCCCGCCCCCAGCACCACAGGAAATGTTCCCTTACCCAGACCCGGGTCTCCTCCTAAATCTGACCACTTGTTACCGGTCAGATTTTCGTAAAAATCTGCGGATAACTTCTTTGCATAATCGGGCTCACAACAGACGAACAAGAAAACTGACCCCAAGAAAGTAACCTTGTTGGAGATAATGACGTCACAACTGTAAAGGTCAGTGACTGCCACAAAAAAACATGTAAATTGGTATTTTTTAATCGTCAAGGTAACTCCACCTAGGAAAGGATAGATTTATGATTAAAGACTTTTTCTAAAAGAGAGAGAGAGAGAGAGAGAGAGAGAGAGAGAGAGAGAGAGAGAGAGAGAATACTTCTGCATTCGACTGAACAAAACTAGTTTTTCACTGTATATCATTTCTCTCTCTCTCTCTCTCTCTCTCTCTCTCTCTCTCTCTCTCTCTCTCTCTCATCCTCGAATGTCTTATTACTGTCAACTTCATCAGTATGCTGGGCGGTCTGCTGGTCTCTTCTCCAGGGGCATTGCTTAGAGAATATTTGACGCGTCCGAAATTAGGGAGGTACGACAAGATGCACCTTTCTGGTTTTTCTTATTCTAACTTTATTTTTATTTTTTTTTTTTTTTACATTTTTAATTTTTTAAAATTTCTTGAATATATATACTCACAAATTACTGTGCGGTTTTCGACGAGACATGATACACCTGCCTGGTTTTTCTTATTGTAACTTTATTTGTAATTTCTAATTTTTTTTTTTGTATTTTTAAATTCTTTTTCATTTTTAGATATTTACATACCCCAAAAACATTGCTGTTTTCGACGAAACGTAAAGCTGTTACCTGGGCTCGCTCTAAAATTGTTTTTAATCTAAATTTTTTTTATAATTTTTTTCTATTTCTTAAATGTATATACCCATAAAACTGTGCGGTTTCGACTAGAAGTAAAGCTGTTACTTGGACTCGCTCTATCTCCCTTTTGCCTTCAGTATGCTATGTATGAGTAAAAAAAAAAAAGGAAAATAAGTGGTCCGAGGCTTCTTTTACGTACAAATCATCACTGCTTTGATTTCTTGTGTTTAGATGCGTAATGTTGACTGCATAGCGTCGTTATATAAGTGTAGTGAATGATGTTTGCCTGTCTTTTATTTTCTTACTGAATGACTCTCTCTCTCTCTCTCTCTCTCTCTCTCTCTCTCTCTCTCTCTCTCTCTCTCTCTCTCTCTCTCTCTCTATATATATATATATATATATATATATATATATATATATATATATATATATATATATATATATATATATATATATATATATATATATATATATATATATATATTATATATATAATATATATATATATATATATATATATATATATTCATATATATTTCTGTGTGTGTGCATGCATGCATGTATGTATGTATGTGCATTGCTTTGTTTTGATTCTCATTATGCAGTCGGAAATGATGCCTGCGCTGGGGAAACATTTCAGCCCTGAAAACATAATGGCGCCTTGCTGTCATTCAGAATACCCAGCGCCGTAGTTCTGCACTGAAATCCACTTTTATATATCAATATTTAAAGCGTCAGTCTCCGGCGTACTTTTGCGAAATCAGAACGCGTTAATCCGCGAGCTGTTGGTTGACCTGTCCGATAAATGGGAGCTGTTGCGGGGTCAGTCGATTTTTTTAATTGGAGGAAAATTTTTTAATTAGAGGAAAATTTCAAAAAAAAAAATATCCATTTGCAGTTATGGTGAATAAATATGCCGGCTTTCGTTCGCTTTGTGCATTTTAGGCTACCTGTTTTTGCAGCCTGTGTGTTTTTTTTTTTTTACAAAATTAAATTCTCTTAATTACTTTTGCTGTAATAGTGAATAATTATGCCGCTTTCTCTCGCTTTATGTCTCTTAGGCTACCTGTTTTTCAGCCTTTTTTTTTACAAAATGAAAATCTCTTCAATATTTCTGCAGTTATGGTAGATAAATATGCCTATTTTGTTCTCTCTCTCTGTGACTGCTTTTGTGACCGTTTCTTTAGTCGATTTTTCGTTTTCAAATGGGATTCTCTAAAATTCTTGCAGCATTGGAGAATATATATATGTCCTGTATGTGTCAGCGCTGTAGATAACACGTGTGTGCATGTGTGTGTGCCGAAAGCCACAAATGCTTTCAAATACCAATAAAAAAAATGTTGCATTATGTATATGTAAAATATAATGTATACATATATATATATAATATATATGTATACATATACACACACACACACACACACACATACATATATATATACAGAGAGAGAGAGAGAGAGAGAGAGAGAGAGAGAGAGAGAGAGAGAGAGAGAGAGAGAGAGATTTTTTATCCAGAGCATGAAATAATTTTAATTTATATTTTTTCATGTATAGCATGAAGGTTTGGGCATGTTTTAGTCATTAATGACTCGTCGATGTATTAGTGAGAGAGAGAGAGAGAGAGAGAGAGAGAGAGAGAGAGAGAGAGAGAGAGAGAGAGAGATTTTTTTGTTATTCAGAACACGAAATATTTTTAATTTATATCATATTTTTCATGTAAAGCGTGAAGGTTTGGGCATGTTTTAGTCATTAATGACCTGTCGATGTTTCTGTGATAATGAGAAGGAGAGAGAGAGAGAGAGAGAGAGAGAGAGAGAGAGAGAGAGAGAGAGAGAGAGAGAGAGAGAGAGAGAGAGAGATTTGAAGGTGCGGTTCCTTCATATGTATATATTGCAGTATGCCACAATGGCTACATAGAATATTGTATTTCACCTCATGTACCATTATAAAAATTTACTTTACCAAATTTGTTTTTTCACAAGTATAAAAGAAACTCTTAATTTCTCCCGTGCTCGATACCTCAAGATTTATTTTATTGTGTTGTGCACTTGAACAAAAAAAGGTTGCATGTGGACACGCCAGAACTTCGCAAACAAGATTCTTTTCATCATAATAACAAAATAATAACCTGTGAAGTCTTATTGAATAGGTCATCAAGGAATGTTAAACAGGCAATTAGATAAGTTAAGAAAACATTCTGGTCCAGTTCTTAAGTATTAAAGCACGTGATAACCAAACAGCTTTGGAGGATACATATCTAACGTGAAACACGAACTGTCAAAACAGTTTTAATTACTTGAAGCCATCGCTACCAATAATAATGAACTTGAAGCTTGAGAAAACTTGTAAGTTTATTTTCTTGGCACTGCGCAAATGGAAGACCATTTTAACCAAACTCAGGTTCGATAAAAATGAGATTTTATACGTATTTAAATTTTTAATCTAATGGGATTGGTCTAATTAGGTTAAGGCCTACTTCATTCGGTACCATTGAGGAGCAGATTTTGGCAGTTTTAGTAATACTTATCCATCCTGTCATTACAAATATGAAATACATCCAATATGGATTAGCTGGAAGGAAGAATCAAAGAATTGTTTAATGCCATATTAGGAAAAAAAGAATGAGCCATTTTGCATGGCCATTAGCATCGTGCTAAATGTATTTTCACTATATTTTCTTCTTCAGTCACAGTAATTAAAAGTTTTACAAACAGAAATCGTATTAATCTCAGTCTAGTGTTTTACTGTCTCATTTAAGGTTTTCTGCTCGATCAAGTAAGAGTTCCATCAAGTAATCATTAAGAATTCAAAGCCCATCAAGTGTTTTTTTTTTTCTCTCTCTCTCTTTCATCAGATTATCAACTGCCCTCTTAAATGACTTTCGAAAGTGGAGTAACTGACGGCCTGTCAGGGAAGTTTAGTTGGCTTTCACTTAAACTTGAAAAATCAGCCGATCACCGACATTAACACGGTTAATTATATGACATGGACTCTGATAACACTTACCACCTGGAAGGAGGAAGCCGGATTTAATGATTTTGGATATAAAAGGTCGTATGAATATGAGTCAGAGGCGGAGAGCGTCCTCTTCTTCCAAGGATTGAAGAGTACTGATACGTGTTTGTTCATTATTTTTTTATTGACATCTGTTGATAGGTTCGTTGCCATCACTCAGATTTGCATTTGATAAAATCCAATATGATTTCGTAGATTAAAAGGCCTGTACGGAGATTCATCATTAACTCTTGACAGAAGTAACTTATTTTTTTTATTTCTCGATAGGCCTGCACACAGGCATCCTCATCATCACTAGGAATTGACCTATCAAAGATTCAGTTTTTCTACTGACCTCAGTCTCGCATTACTCGTAAGAAAAAGTATTATGGATTAGCAAAGTACAAGAAAGTGATAGAAAAGCTCTTGTCTTAAGACGTCGAGCAACAAGAGCATCGTCTCTGGTGGTGGGTCAGGGTCCAGAGGTCCACATCGCGCCTCTTATCCCTTACCAAATTATAATTTGCCTTTGGGCAAGAACCCGTGTTAGCTCATAGCCTGCACAATCGTAACCAACCAGTGAGAACAGAGGAAACATCAGCGTATTGGTTGGCGCTAGATAATGCGCATTTCCTGTTTTAGGATATTGTGATATTTTGGAATTGTAAGTTCTGAAGATAAAAATTGTTTCCCTGTCTATCTACATATCTGCCCTAAATTCAAATAACCAATGCTTCCTAATGAAGATCAGATCTCTCTCTCTCTCTCTCTCTCTCTCTCTCTCTCTCTCTCTGTCCGTCAAATGACAATAACTAAAGCTTTGTTCGTGATGGAATTACATCCCATTCCTCTCTCTCTCTCTCTCTCTCTTTCTCTGTCCGTCAAAGGAAAATAGATGACACTCGTCCAAGATGAAAATCTCTCTCTCTCTCTCTCTCTCTCTCTCTCTCTCTCTCTCTCTCTCTCTCTCATGCTTAGGAAAGGCGACTGTGTGCACCTGTACCTCGAACTCTGTACTTTAACGCTTGAAGAAGACAAATCGGTTACTCGGCAAAGCCAGCATATCACAATGTGATACAAATAACAACAACATCGAGAAGCGAGAAATGGACTAAAGATCTGTATCAGATTTCAAGTCGTGGCCGGGAAAGTCGACGGTATTCCTTCCTTCGCACTTCTCACTTCTCACCTGTTCATGATATTCCGCTCAGTTTTCTTACCTCCGTCCATCCCAGGCTGTGCAGTAAGTTCTGGAAGGGTGCGAGCTCTTTTGTAGCTCCGTGTTACAGACATGAAACAACAAGATTTTTTAATAGCTTTACAGTGGAACAACAAGACTTTTTTATAGGAAGACAGTGACTTAACCAGATTTTTCAATAATAAGAGAGTACAACTGCAAGATTTTTCAGTAGCAGACAGTGACATAGCCAAATTTTTCAATAGTAAGAGAGTAAAACAGTAAGATTTTTCAATAGCAAGGCAATGAAACAACAAGCGTTTTTCAATAGCAATAAAATGGAATAAGCAGATTTTTCAAAAGGAAGACAGTAAAACAACAAGACTTTTCAATAGCAAGACAATGAAACATCCAGATTTTTCAATAGCAAGACAATAAAACATCCAGATTTTTCAGTAGCAAGACAATGAAGCAACAACACTTTCAATATGAAGACAATAAAACTACAATACTTTTCAATAGGAAGACAATGAAACAGCAAGACATATCAGTAGTAAGACAATGAAGCAACAAGACTTTTCAAAAGCAAGACAATGAAACAACAAGACTTTACAGTATCAAAACAATGAAACAACAAAACATTTCAATAGCAAGACAATGCAACAAAATTTTTCAATAGGAAGACAATGCAACAACAAAATTTTTCAATAGCAAGACAATGAAGTAATCAGATTTTTCAATGGCAAGACAATGAAATAAGATTTTCCGGTAGGAAAACAGTGAAACAAGACTTTTCAGCAGCAAAACAATGAAACATCAAGACTTTTCAATAGCAGGACAATGAAATTACCAGATTTTTCAATAGCAGGACAATGAAATAACCAGATTTCTCAATAGCAACACAACGAAATAACCAGATTTTTCAATAGCAAGACAGTGAAATAACTAGATTTTGCAATAGCAAGACAGTGAAACAACAGGATTTTTCAATAACAAGACAGTGAAACCAGATTTTTCAAAGCAAGACAATAAAATAACCAGATTTTTCAATAGCAAGACAATGAAGCGACAAGATTTTTCAATAGCAGGATAGTGGAACAGCAAGACTTTTCATAGCAAGACAATGGAACAACAAGACTTTTCAATAGCAAAACAGTGAAACAGCAAGATTTTTGAATAACAAAACCATGAAATAACCAGATTTATCAGCAGCGAGACAATGAAGCAACAAATCTTTTCAATGGCAAGACAATGAAACAAAATTTTTCATTAGCATGACAATGAAACAACAATCTTTGAATAGCAAGGCAATGAAACAAGATTTTTCAGTGGCAAGGTAATGGAATAACCAGATTTTTCAATAGCAAGACAATGAAACTAAGATTTTTGAATAGCAAGACAATGTAACAAGACTTTTCAATACCAAGGCAATGGAACAACAAGATTTTCAATAGCAATACAATGAGACAGCAGGATTTTTCAATAGTAAGACAAAGAAACAACCAGATTTTTAATAGCAAGACAGTGAAATAAGATTTTTCAATAGCAAAACAATGAAATAATCGGATTTTTCAGTAGGAAGACAATGAAAAAGATTGTTTTATAGCAGGACAGTGAAATAACCAGTTTTCTTCAATAGCAAGACAGTGAAACAACAAGATTTTCAATAGCAAGGCAATGAGATTACCAAATTTTTTAATAGCAAGACAATGAAATAACCAAATTTTTTAATAGCTAGATAATGCAACAACAGGATTTTTCAAAAGCAAGGCACTAAAAGAACTGGATTTTTTTCAATAGTAAGACAATAAAACAACCAAATTTTTCAATAGCAAGACAATGAAACAAAGAAACTTTTGAATAGCAAGGCAATGAAACAACAAAACTTTTAAATAGCAACACAGTGAAACAACGAGACTTTTCAAAGCAAGACAATGAAACGAAAAGATTTTCCAATAGCAAGACAATGGAACAACCGGATTTGCTGAAAGTACAAATCATACTAAAATGTATAATCTTTAAAGGATTACAGTTTCACGATAAGGAAATGGCAGTACACCATTCTTGAATGGAAGTTTTACTACAAAACGGATCTACGAATTTTCTTGTAAAGTTGATTCTGAGATTTCTTTGTATTTAAGGTATACTTATAAAAAAATGAAATTGCAGAAACCAATGAAATGAGTCATGTTAGTTATGAAGTTTATCAATATACCTCGTGGTATCTTTTGGTTGGGATATCGTTCTTAGGAAATTTGTCAATATACCTCGTGGTATCTTTTGATTGGGATATCGTTCTTAATTTTCTTAAAATTCATAAATTAACAAAAAAAAAAAACCTGTCTAGGGAGGGAGTTATTTTCAGATAGTGGACGTACAAAGTCAATTTATGATAACCTCAATTTTTTTATATTGACGTAACGAGTGTTAAATGTGATGAAGGCATCTCAGACAGTCATTATCCTGTTGATGGGTTTGAACCTTGCAGAGTTCACTGGTCATCATGGCGCGCGCGCGCGCATGCACGTCTTCTTTGATGGGTGTATGAGTGACAGACACATCTCGTTAAATTACGATGGTGGGCCAAATCTAATGAAATCTGCCCTTATTTGTGATATCCAATTTCGAAAAACATGATCATGTGATGTTATACCTTTTGTATTGTTACTCCTGATGGTATTTTTCTCCCCACTGATTTTCCCCATGTATTCGGTTTCTTGAAAATCGAGTCTGATTTCATTCTTTTCCCATTTGCCGTTTTCATCGTCGTCTCTTGTTAAAGGCTGTCATTTTTTATGCCCTTTGTTCCTTGTTTTATTGGTTGCGTTTCTGTCATGAACTCGTTGAATGTACTTAAACAAAAGCCGCTTATTAGTAACAGATTCTTTTTCTGTGTCCCTTTATCATTTTCCAGTAAGTATATTGTATTCCCTAGCAGTTCTTTTTCTGTGTCCCTTTATCATCTTCCAGTAAGTATTTATCTTCCCTAGCAGTCCCTTTATCATCTTCCAGTAAGTATATTGTCTTTCCTAACGGAATCTTTTTCTGTGTCCCTTTATCATCTTCCAGTAAGTATTTTATCTTCCCAAACAGATTCTTTTTCTGTGTCCCTTTATCATCTTCCAGTAAGTATATTGTCTTCCCAAACAGATTCTTTTTCTGTCCCTTTATCATCTTCCAGTAAATATATTGTCTTCCCAAACAGATTCTTTTTCTGTGTCCCTTTATCATATTCCAGTAAGTATATTGTCTCCCAAACAGATTCTATTTCTGTGTCCCTTTATCATCTTCCAGTAAGTATATTGTCTTCCCTAACAGATTTTTTCTGTGTCCCTTTATCATCTTCCAGTAAATATATTGTCTTCCCAAACAGATTCTTTTTCTGTGTCCCTTTATCATCTCCTAGTAAGTATATTATCTTCCCTAGCAGTTCTTTTTCTGTGTCCCTTTATCATCTTCCTGTAAGTATATTGTCTTCCTAAACAGATTCTTTTTCTATGTTGCTTAATCATCTTCCAGTAAGTGTATTGTCTTCCCAAACAGATTCTTTTTCTGTGCCACTTTATCATCTTCCAGTAAGTATATTGTCTTCCCTAGCAATTCTTTGTCTGTGTCCCTTTATCATCTTCCAGTAAGTACATTGTCATCCCTAACAGATTCTTTTTCTGTGTCTCTTTATCATCTTCCAGTAAGTATATTGTCTTCCCTAGCAGTTCTTTGTCTGTGTCCCTTTATCATCTTTCAGTAAGTATATTATCTTCCCTAGCAGTTCTTTTTCTGTGTCCATTTATCATCTTCCTGTAAGTATATTGTCTTCCTAAACAGATTCTTTTTCTGTGTCCCTTAATCATCTTCCAGTAAGTATATTATCTTCCCTAACAGATTCTTTTTCTGTGTCCCTTTATCATCTTCCAATAAGTATATTGTCTTCCCTAACAGATTCTTTTTCTGTGTCCCTTTATCATCTTCCAGTAAGTATATTCTCTTCCTTAACAGATTCTTTTTCTGTGTCCCTTTATCATCTTCCAATAATTATATTGTCTTCCCTAACAGATTCTTTTTCTGTGTCCCTTTATCATCTTCCAGTAAGTATATTGTCTTCCCTAACAGTTCTTTGTCTGTGTACCTTTATCATCTTCCAGTAAGTATATTGTCTTCCCTAACAGATTCTTTTTTCTTTTTCTTCTGTATATTGTCTTCCCTAGCAGTTCTTTGTCTGTGTACCTATATCATCTTCCAGTAAGTATATTGTCTTCCCAAACAGATTCTTTTTCTGTGTCCCTTTATCATCTTCCAGTAAGTATATTGTCTTCCCTAACAGATTCTTTTTCTGTGTCCCTTTATCATCTTCCACTAACTATATTATCTTCCCTAACAGTCTTTTTCTGTGTCCTTTATCATCTTCCAGTAAGTATATTGTCTTCCCAAACAGATTCTTTTTCTGTGTCCCTTTATCATCTTCCAGTAAGTATATTGTCTTCCCTAACAGATTCTTTTTCTGTGTCCCTTTATCATCTTCCTGTAAGTATATTGTCTTCCCTAACAGATTCTTTTTTGTCCCTTTATCATCTTCCACTAACTATATTATAACATCCTTTATCATCTTCCAGTAAGTATATTGTCTTCCCTAACAGATTCTTTTTCTGTGTCCCTTTATCATCTTCCTGTAAGTATATTGTCTTCCCTAACAGATTCTTTTTCTGTGTCCCTTTATCATCTTCCACTAACTATATTATCTTCCCTAACAGTCCTTTTTCTGTGTCCCTTTATCATCTTCCAGTAAGTATATTGTCTTCCCTAACAGATTCTTTTTCTGTGTCCCTTTATCATCTTCCAGTAAGTATATTATCTTCCCTAACAGTCCTTTTTCTGTGTCTCTTTATCATCTTCCAGTAAGTATATTGTCTTCCCAAACAGATTCTTTTTCTGTGTCCCTTTATCATCTTCCAGTAAGTATATTGTCTTCCCTAACAGATTCTTTTTCTGTGTCCCTTTATCATCTTCCACTAACTATATTATCTTCCCTAACAGTCCTTTTTCTGTGTCCCTTTATCATCTTCCAGTAAGTATATTGTCTTCCCAAACAGATCCTTTTTCTGTGTCCCTTTATCATCTTCCAGTAAATATATTGTCTTCCCAAACAGATTCTTTTTCTGTGTCCCTTTATCATCTTCCAGTAGGTATAATGTTTTCCCAAACAGATTCTTTTTCTGTGACCCGTTATCACCTTCCAGTAAGTATATTGTCTTCCCAAACAGATTCTTTTTCTGTGTCCCTTTATCATCTTCCAGTAAGTATATTATCTTCCGTAACATTCCCTTTTCTGTTTCCTTTTATCATCTTCCAGTAAGTATATTGTCTTCCCAAACTGATTCTTTTTCTGTGTCCTTTTATCATCTTCCAGTAAGTATATTGTCTTTCCAAACAGATTCTTTTTCTGTGTCCTTTTATCATCTTCCAGTAAGTATATTGTCTTCCCTTACAGATTCTTTTTCTGTTCCTTTATCTTCTTCCATTAAGTATATTGTCTTCCCAAACAGATGCTTTTTCTGTCCCTTTATCTTCTTCCATTAAGTATATTGTCTTTCCTAAGTGTATATCTCTTGCTCTTTCGCTCACCTGTCTCACCGTTTCTTATTTTCTGATTTATTCTGTGTAGTTAATCCATGCTTGTTGTCTAAGTCCCTTGCTTTGTTATCTAGTAATTATTAACCTTTCCTTTCCTACCCGATGGAATTCCCGTTTTGTGACCTGGAATATTCCTGTCCCCCTGGTTACACCTATCCTCTAATACTTCCCCTCTACTTTATTTCTTTAGTAATTATTAACCATCTTTCCCCTACCGGCTGCAATTCCGTAAATTGGTTATACCTATTCTCTATTACTTCGCTCTGCTTCATTCCGAATCGACATGGGCTCCTTCAAGGAACAGCTTGTTATCCGGACCATCCGTCTGATGAACTAAAGCAACGTTGAATTTGGTCAGTACGTGAATGGGTGACCATCAATAAATGCCAAACGCCTTTTACGCATCAGCTTCTGTAATGGTATTATACGGAAGGGTAAACCCCCTCCCCCCTTATACCACACCAAGGATCGGATAAATGAGAATGGTTGCCGCAGGGTTTCATGTCATTCCCTTAAGAAGAAAAAAGTAATAAAGTTACAACATGTATTGAGCTTCTGATATTAGAGTCAGCGAGTCACCATAAAGAAAAAAATTTTTTTTTTCCGTAGCATTGCGGCTTCTCCTATTATCTGTTATAATCCTATAACCCTTTCCCTTCCGCGAGGCGTATATACATTGCTTTTGAGAGGATACACCAAACTTTTACTTTCCTGCAACTCTGCCATTGGAAATTAACGAAGCAATTCCTTGTGGCAGCGCCATAATAATTATATGTATATATACATATACATATATATATATATATATATATATATATATATATATATATATATATATATATGTTTATATATGTATGTATATACATATATATATATATATATATATATATATATATATATATATATATATATATATGTGTATATATATATATATATATCTAGATATCACTGTAGGATCCAGATTTATGCTAAAATATAATTCATTTCCTTGACCTACATTTCAAATATAATCGAGATTGGCAAACAGACAGATACGGCAGTAGGCCTACAAACAAACAACTTCCGCCTAATATCGTTGGAGTAAAATAATCAGTTCCATTTTAGTTGACTCTTAAGGCCTGTATCTCAACAAATATTCCAATTTTTCTTTACTTTTTTATCAGTGAAAATACGAAGTACAATATTGTTATTGACTGACGAGTAATTTCAAGAAGTCACTGTAGGTGAGGGTGCGGATTTTTATTGATTTCTTTTATTTGGGGGCGGGGGGAGCGGTTGTTGGAGGGGCCCGGGGGACAAGGGTAGTTTGGTTGGATTACATACACTGGCTTTTCTCGTAACTATTCCGCTTGTATTGCCTTTCAGATATTCCTTTCATTCGTATTATCGTTCTCCTTTTTTATTTATTTATTATTCATACTCCATGCATCTTCTGCATTAACCTGTGTCAGTTGTCACTGCTGGATTCCCTTAGGCCTATTCTTCCAAAGGGGGTTGTGCCGTCATTGCACCTCACGTGGTGCACTGTAGCTATTATTTAAGGTTCTTTGTAGCGTCCCTTCGGCCCCTAGCTGCATTTCTTTCCATTCCTTTGACTGTACCTGCGTTAATTTCTTTCTTCTATCTTACATTCTACCCTCTCCTGACAGTCGTCTCATAGTGCAACCTCAAGGTTTTTCTCCTTTCACTCCTTTAAAACCTTTTTACTCCCACTTTCCTTTTCAGCGCTGAATGACCTCATAGGTCCCAGAGCTTGGCCTTTGGCCTAAATTTTATATTCCTTTCCCTACGCCTGTTATCTTTGTATCCCCCTCTTATCTTTGCATCCCCCCACTTCCCCCTCGCTGAATAATGCCTCTTCGTGTTTCTTCCTCACCTTGGTAGATATCATTTCATGGAGCCTCCTCCTTTCTCTGATTTTACTACCCTTGCAATCCATTAAACTTTCTCTTTATTTTGCTTTTGTTGCTGGTTTTACTGGTATCTTTCTTGTTTGCTTATGTTTGTGTTTATTTCTTTTTTCTTCCTGCTTCTCCATTTATGCCTTCATTCCCTGTTCCTTACTGGTACCCTTTGTGCACCTAACCCTTTCGTCATTTTCCCTATGCAGTTATTGTATGAGCCATTAGTTATTCTTTTGCCTTCGTTACCTCATCTCCGTATTTTTGTCATTATTTATCTATCGTGATTACTGTTTATTGCCCATTCATTCATGTTTTTTTTTTTATTCTTGCTTTTATGCTCATTTCCCTCTGGTACTCGGATAATTTGTGTGAAGTAATTTCCGTGTCATTTTCCTAATCACTTGATTTATCTTTTTCTCCCATGTCCCTAATTCGGTTGAATTTTGGATAACCCCTATCACATCCCTCTCTTTTCTACCTTTCTTTCCGATTAATCATATTGCATCTATCCCTTATTCCCTATTTATTTCATCTTCCATTCCTTGTATCTGTTTAATCTTATTTTCTGCCATCACCATAATTATGAATATCGCCCATATCCCCTGTTCTTTTATTATTTCACCTGTTCCTCCATTTAGCCTCTCGTCCGTTATCCTTTCTCGCTTCCAGTCCCTTTATCCTCATTACTTTTTCCTTATACCTCAGTATAATCCTTTTAGCATCCATCTCCTATTCTGTTCCATTCCAGTCATCGCATTTCATTTATTCTGTATACATTTTTTTCAATTCCTTATTTTACTTCATCTCTTATTCCGTTGTAAAATCCCTATGGCATGTATCTCTTATTCCCCCCTTCGATTCCAGTTATCCTTATTGCACCTATCCCCTTATTCCTTTGTGTAGTGCATCGCTTCCTTCCTCTTCCATCCATCGCCAAGTCTTCAACAGCCCCTGAAAGTATTATCCTTTTTGCAGCCATCTCCTGTTCTCTTGTTCCATTTTTGTCATCTCATTTCATTTATTCCTTATATATTTTTCTTTCAGTTCCTTTTTTACTTCGTCCCTTATTCCACTGTAAAATCCCTATGGCATATATATCTTATTCCCCTCTTCCATTCCAATTATCCTTATTGCACCTATCCCCTTATTCCTTTGTGTAGTGCATCGCTCCCTTCCTCTTCCATCCATCGCCAAGTCTTCAACAGCCCCCTGAAAGCCCCCCCCTCCCCTGCCCCTCCCTCTCCCCCTCCCCCTCTTCCAGAACAGAACTGAAGCAATGGAAGGCGAGAATTATTCATTCGCTTCAGGGGGATGTCTAGATCTGCCAGGCATCGCCAATACATCTTCAAAGACGCCTCCTGTGTTCCCAGGGACGCGGCTCGCATGCATGTGTGTATGTGTATTTGTGTGTTTGTATCCGTGTGTGTATTCATAACAAGGACTTTCGCTCTTCTGCTTTTGCTTCTTATTTTTTTTTTCGTTATTTATTATATCTTCTCGTTCTTTGTTCTCTTCCGTTGTTGTTCTTGTCGTCGCGTTCTCGCGGTTTTCTTCTTCTTTTTTTTTTTTTTTTTTGGTTTCTTGGTTTTTCCTGAGCGTTCTTTCTTGTCTGTATTTTGGATTCGCTTCATTTTTAGTCTTAATATTTTGCTACGTGGGCTTCTGGAAAGCGTAATTCTGGTAATACTGTTTTATAATCATAATTCTACATTGCATTTTTCTTTCTTTTAGTTTTCTTCCATCTCCAATTCCTGCCTTTCATTTTAATACTTGTTATCACTGACATTTATTCATTGCCATTGGCATTTATTCATTATTCGTTTCTCTAATTCTGTTCCCAAGATTTACCAAGTTGTTTTCCATAGTCTGGAGATTTTTGCTGTTTTTTTTCCTACGTCCTTCCGCGCTATTAACACCTTATCAGCTTATTTCCTGTTGCTCACTCATTAATTTTTTTTTTCATACTGAAATGGCTTCTTTATTATCTGTCCCTTGGTGCTTTTAATTATTTCCTTAACAACCATTTCCTTCTATTTTCGAACAAGAAGTTTGTATACTATTTCGATCTTTATGGTTGGTTATCATATCGTGTAAGAATTCGACAGACGTCATTTAACTGTCATTAATAGATTGAATTGATATTTCATGCTGACATCATACATACCTTTGTGATCTGTGTAGCAGTATCATTCTAGTTGCCATGAGAGTTGTACGCTCTTACCTGTCTTGGGACCATATAAGAGATAAGGAAGTCAGTGCCCTTATGGGCTTGTTCTGTGTAAATTTTTATTTCATTCTTTACGATCATAACGTCTAATACACCGGATTTAAAATGGTCAGTGGAAGCGCCGAAGAGAATTGGCTGGAACCATCCGAAGCGCGCGCCGCTTTTCAAAATTTTTCTATTTTTTTTTTTTTTTAAGAATCGTCTCAGATCGATCACAGATATTCTTTCAGTTCAGCACAAGTGCTCAGTGTCATTGAATAACACAACTATGATCACTCACGTAACGCATGAAATAAGATATTTCATTATACAGTACTACACAGCCTGCTGTTTTCGAGTAAATATCCCAGGTCTTGTTTGAAATGATCGCATTCACAGATGTTCGTATGTATCTGTTTTTCAGAATTGTTTTCCATTTTTGTTCTCCGTAGGGAGCGTAGTGCCGTCAGTGCAACTCACGCGGTGCACTGTAGGTATTATTTAAGGTTCTTTGCAGCGTCCTTTCGGCCCCTAGCTGCAGTCCTTGTCATTCCATTTACTGTACTGCCGTTCATAGTCTGTTTCGTCCATCATACTTTCCACCTTCTCCCAACAATTGTTTCATAGTGCGACTGCGAAGTTTTTGTCCTGTTACACCTTGGTAACCTTTTTACTCTCAGTTTCCCTTGCAGCGCTGATTGACCTCATTGGTCCCAGCGCGAGCACTTAGCCTTTGGCCTAAATTTTATATTCCATTCCATTCCATTTTTGTGTCTTTTGGCATTGAAAGGAAGTCATTGTCATATCTGTTTTGGGTTAAATAATTAGGATTTCATGAGGCACTTTCATGTCAAGCTTTCGTGAAGGTTTAACAAAAAGTAGGATCAAAATTAAAATAATAATATGAACCTAAAACAGTAAAGTCACTAAAGTGGTAGTGAAGTCTAATTTCGATACAGACACATTATATATATATATATATATATATATATATATATATATATATATATATATATATATATATATATATATATATATATATATATATATATATATATATATATATATATATATATATATATATATATATATATAATAATATATATATATATATATATATATATATATATATATATATATTATATATATATATCTATATATATATATATATATATATTTATCTATATAACATTTGCAGCTAATAGTCATGCTATATATATATATATATATATATTAATAGTCATGCCTGATCTAACAATAACTAGACTGGAGAAACAAATCCGTGGTTTTGTTTGGGTACAAATATATTTAAAAATAAAACGAAACTGAGAACTGTACAGATGCTCGAAAGCTCTCTATTTAGCTTTATTTTAAAATATATTTGGACCCATAGATAACTGGATTTATTTCTCCATTTCAAGACTCATGCTACTGTGAGTATTTTTTGATTAATAACTTGATTATTCATTGCACCGTTCATTCCCTTTTACGGGCTGGCTTTGGAATCCTCCCTCTGCTTGTGTTTTCCCCCTATATCCTCCCCTAAGGTCTTTATAGAGGATGTTTATACCCCATCCATTTCCATCCCACCTTGTTAAAAGACCAGTCGTGGTTTGCATTCGTTCCGTGAGTTCTCCAACGAGTTAGCACCAAAATTGTCGGCCAAACATTAATTTAATTTTATCAAAACATTTCATGTGGATTAAAAAAAATTTTTTTTTCTTAAATATTTTTGTTTTCGTATATTTCATTTCAGTTCCAAAGATTTTGGTGTTTTTGGAAGTTTATAAATTTTTTATTTAGTTTCATTTTTTAGTTTCCTGAAAAGAAAACCATTGTGCCGGCTTTCTCTGTCCGTCCGCACATTTTCTGTCCGCCCTCAGATCTTAAAAACTGCTGAGGCTAAAAGGCTGCAAATTGGAATGTTGATCATCCACCCTCCAATCATCAAACATACCAAATTGCAGCCCTATGGCCTCTGTAGTTTTAATTTTATTTAAGGTTAAAGTTAGCCATAATCGTACTTCTGACAACGATATAGGATAGGCCACCACCGGGCCGTGGTTAAAGTTTCTTGGGCTGCGGCTTATACAGCATTATATCGAGACTAGTTAAAGATCTATTTCGGTGGCTTTGATTATCCGATGTACAGAAAACTCGATTGCTCAGAAGAAACTTCGGCGCATTTTTTACTTGTTTTTTCTTTTCGATATCAATGCTTAGGCATAAATCACAGGACACTAAAATGTTCTTCTAGATTTTTATCTACTGAAGTGAGCGAGTAATGGGTAGGAGTGTGGCCTCTTCAACCTGCAGTCTGCAAACGAGCAAGCTATTGACATTTTAATACGTACTACTTACGATAGATATAGTTACTTTCTCGAAGCCATGCTGAATTTAGCCAAAGTCCATAAGAATCTCAAATCACTATTATATCATTCTCTCATTTGTACTGCATTTTCACTTTGCTCTAGCAATGTCTTTTAGGAAAAGGGCTCGCAACCTCATCTCACAGACTGATGCTAAGGGTTTTGCAACAGATGCGAGAAGCCAACTGAATGTTGTTAAATGGTATTTGCTGTACTGTTTATTCTAAGTTATTATGTTGAATTATTCCCTCATAAAGTCACCAATTTCCTCTCATTTAATCACTGTTTACATTAACCTTTTATTTTACCCTCACAAGACGAATTAAAACACTGGAGTCTGTTATTGTTTTTATTTACAGAGTTTGATACAGAAAGACATATAGATGAAATGGATTAATACAGTTATGTATATATACATGTATCATACAAATCGCGCGTTCTTTCTTTATACAAATATACATCAACAATTATAATTGTATAATTAATCATTAATTATTTACGCTACACAGAAAATTCCATGACACACTGATGGAAATAAATCTGCAGAAGGAAAAATCATTGTTGCCAAGTGATATTGAGCCTTAAGAAATTTAAGATAAGAAGTAAAAAATTAGGGGAAAATATGTCTTTTAAGTGGAAGGAGTAAAGCGGGAATAACTCTTGGAAATAATAATAATAATAATAATAATAATAATAATAATAATAATAATAATAATAATAATAATACTGAGACAGAAGAAAAACTTCAAATGAAAGGATATTGAAAATGAACTAAAGTTTTAAGTACTTTTCTTTGCCATAGCAATGCAACGGCAGTTTTCGGAGGTCAAGGAAGAATATAATTTTGATGATGAATATAGCGTAAGAAATGGAATATATGGAATTTATGAAAGCACACTACACGTATTAATTTGTAGATCGTCCTTGACATAAAAAAAATGTAGACAGCAAGGGGGGGCAATCAGAAATCATTAATGTTTTAAGGTTAGAAAAAGAAATGATCACAATAGATATAAAATCTTCTCCGCTGATGCTTTATAAAAATTTACAAAAAACGCAAGCGTCGGAAGGCTTATGTTTAAGTATATGGCAACTTCATTTGACACCCAAATAACAAGGTAAGAGGTTTTTAGATATAAAAACCATGACACGCATTGCAGAGGCTGCCTTGTGGGCAGTCTCCCTTTTTTAAAAACAGATGACTATTATCTATTTTCCGAGACGTCTTCCTCGTCGGCAGATGGGAAGAGAAAAATGAGTAACACTTGACTTTGAACTCTCTTTTGGGGACAAGCTGTGGAAGTTAGGTCAGACCAGGTCGCGTTTTGCTGGCTGATTCAGTTATGAATCCATTACGTCAAATTGACGATCTTTTTCGTTATTCCTGCGATGAAAAAAAATATATATATAAATAAATCATCGTTTTCGCCATGACGTGCGAACGTCAAGTCAAGCGTTACCGAAACGATGAGCGATATCCTTCGTCGGCGAGGACAGCGTCCCTACTGAAGGAGGAAATTCGGGATGCCGGAGGAGGAGGAGGGAGGGTAGGAGGAGGAGGAGGTAGGGAGCGGATGACTGGAGGAGGAGGAGAAGGTGTCCCCGGGCTGCACTCATGAGCAGGTGGGCGAGACCACTGGAGTCGTCCCGTAGGAGTCCTGCTCGGGCCCCGTGGGTGTGGGTTTGTTACGCTCCGCCCAGGGCTTAATGTTTTCGAGGGCGCACAGCGAGGCGTTGGAGTTGTAGAGTGGGGTGGTGGGCGGGTCGGTCAGAAGGCCCTTGGACAGGGCCTCCGCCTGCAGTGACATCATCAGCCTGTTGGTGGCCTGACGCTCTGCCTCTCGTTCCTCGGCCGCCTGCCGTCTGAAGGGGAGGAGATTGCGATAATGTTTATATTATATATATATATATATATATATATATATATATATATATATATATATATATATATATATATATATATATATATATATACAAAAAGAGAGAGAGTTCTTATTTTCTTTTAGGCTTATCTTAATTTCTGGGATTGTAATTTAGTTGAATGCTGTCGCGCTTATATTTTGATACAAGAATTCCGTTATCAACATCCACTGGAAAAAAATTCTGATAACATTTATCTCTCTCTCTCTCTCTCTCTCTCTCTCTCTCTCTCTCTCTCTCTCTCTCTCTCTCTCTCTCTCTCTCTCTCATATTTCAGATATGTATATCCACTCGCGTAATTTTAAAATATACGTAATAGCTTCTGTATACTGTAAATGTATGTAAATTAAGCACCCACATTTAAATAACAAAACTATAAACAGTAAATTATATTAAAAAATCACATTATTTAGCTAAGTGCCAACAACTGACCTCCATTTGGTTCGCCTGTTCTGAAACCAGGTTTTGACTTGGGCATCGGTCATGTTCAGCTGTTTTGCCAACTGGGCACGCTCGCTAGATGCCAGGTATTTTTGCTTGTTGAATCTCTTCTCGAGTTCATTGACCTGCGGGAGATAAGATGAATCTGTTAATATAAGCGGGACGGAAGCGGGTACAGAAGAATGTGATAGCTCTAATTATGTCAGAGGTAAAATCAACAATTATTACAAGGAATAGAAAACACTCGAGAGGGCATACCTCTCTCTCTCTCTCTCTCTCTCTCTCTCTCTCTCTCTCTCTCTCTCTCTCTCTCTCTCTCTCAATATTTACACACATTAGATATGTGTTTGTGTATGTATGTATGTATGTACATGTACATATCTATCTATCTATCTATTTATATATACATATGATATATATATATATATATATACATACACACATACATACATATATGCATCGTGTGTAATTTGTAATATGTATATGCATATATGTGTGTACGAATGTATGTATGTACACATAATATGAATATAGCCAAGTAAGGGATTAGATACTTGATAAAAAATAGGGCATAGATTTTGGCAGTCATAGCATAAACTGATAACAATTGCACCTGACTCATTCTTTTTTAATCTCATATATCGTTCTTTTTCCTCTTACCTGAACGCGAGTGAAGGACGTTCTCGGCTTCTTGCGTTTTGGGGGCGTCCTGCTCTGGTACGGGTGGCCGATGCGGCGAGCCAGGGGGAAAGGTCCTGCGGAAGACATTTTTGGGAGGGCTTTAGTTTTAATAATAATAATAATAATAATAATAATAATAATAATAATAATAATAATAATAATAGTAATAGTAATAATAATAATAGTAGCAGTAGTAGTATGAGTGAGGAATTTTCATCAAAAACCTTTAATAATAATAATAATAATAATAATCATAATAATAATAATAACAATAATAATAATAATAATACTGATACCCGTATCGACAGCTTTCATTGATAAGGTAATACTAATTACAGTGATAAGTGAAATGATTGTGTTGTATTTATATAATAAGGTTTAGTGATTACTGATGATACTTCTAATAAGAAGGATTACATTAGCAAGAGCACTATTTGACACACAGTCTTAATTATACAAGGATTTGTGCATGGAGCATCCATATATTAGACTGGGTAATTAATCTTCAGTAGCCTGATAGAGTATCGCGTTCAAGTTATACAGCATTTAGGCCTCGAGTCTTCAGAGCAAGTTTTAGTTAACGAAAAGTTACGAAGTTTTCTGTACATCGTATAATCAAGGCCACCGAAAATATATCTATCTTTCGGTGGTCTGGGTATAATGCTGTTTGAGCCGGGTCCCATGAATCTTTAACCACGGCTCGGTGGTGGCCTGTCCTATATCGTTGGTAGTAGTACGATTATGGCTGACTTTAACCTTAAATAAAATAAAAACTACAGAGGCTAGAGGGCTGCAGTTTGGTATGTTTGATGATTGGGGTGGTGGATGATCAACATACCAATTTGCAGCCCACTAGCCTCAGTAGTTTTTAAGATCTGAGGGCGGACAGAAAAAGTGCGGAAAGAAAAATGCGCGGACAGAATAAAGTGCGGACGGACAGACAAAGCCGGCACAATAGTTTTCTTTTACAGAAAATTAAAACTAATAGTTCAGGATAATGATACTGAAAGGCACTAAAATCCATTTCTGTATGTTATAATAATAATAATAATAATAATAATAATAATAATAATAATAATAATAATAATAATAATAATAATAATAATGAAAAAGTTCCCCATGCTTCCGCTAAATAAGCCGAAACAATAATAATAATAGTATAATAATAATAATAATAATAATAATAATAATAATAATAATAATAATAATAATAATAATAATGGTTCCTCCTGGTTTCCGCTAAATCAGCCGCCAAAAATTTTTAAAAATCTCACCGCTACCTGAATGTTAAATGAAAAGTGATGCGCACAAATTTACAATAAAACTTCCCATCAACAGAGACAAAGAAAATGACAGTAAAATATGGGTTATAGGAGCGGACATAAGTGAGCAAAAACTGCTGTGTATCATTCACTCCTTTTTCTTAGTCCTTTTTCAGAAATATACGTTTGGCATTTCGCTGTAGCCAACTTCATAATACTCCACATTTTTTCCTTTAATCCTAATTTATTTCATGTATTACATTTTGGTCACATGATAATACTCCACATTTTTAGTTTTCTGTAAAAGAAAACTATTGTGCCGGCTTTTTCGGTCCGTCCGCACTTTTTTCTGTCCGCATATTTTCTGTCCGCCCTCACATCTTAAAAACTACTGGGGCTAGAGGGCTGCAAATTGGTATGTTGAACATCCACCCTCCAATCATCAAACATACCAAATTGCAGCCCTCTAACCCCAGTTTTTAGTTTATTTAATGTTAAAGTTAGCCACTATTGTGCTTCTTAGCAACGGTATAGGATAGGCCACCACCGAGCCGTGATTAAGGTTTCATGGGCCTCGGCTCTACAGTATTATGCCGAGACCATCGAAAGATAGATCTATTTTCGGTGGCCTTGATGATACACTGTGGTGGCTGTACGGAATACTCGATTGTGCCGAAGAAACTTCGGCGCATTTTTTACTTGTTTCATTTAATCCTAATTTATTTCGTGTATCACATTTTCGTTCACCTGATAATACTTCATATTTTTTCAGTTAATCCTCGCGTATTTCATGTATCACATTTTCGTAGATATTCTTATTTTTCTCCCTAGCATTTTAAATAACAAATATGTCAATTCTCTTACTGCTAAGTTAAGTCTCTCGAAAGGTAGAGCGGAGATAGGGTAAAAAAAAAAAGTAGGATACTGTAAGTTATTAGGATGTCGTTGATAAATCTTTCTGTTCAACGTCGTCCTCGACAAATCTCTCTTTTGGCCATCGTCCTCGACAAATCTCTCTATTGGACATCGTCCTCGATAAATCTCTCTATTCGACGTCATCCTCGACAAACCTCTCTATTGGACATCGTCCTCGATAAATCTCTCTGTTCGACGTCGTCCTCGACAAATCTCTCTGTTCGACATCGTCCTCGACAGATCTCTATTCGACATCGTCCTCGGCAAATCTTTCTATTCGACGTGCTCCTCGACAAATCTTTCTATTCGACGTCGTCCTCGACAAATCTCTTTTCGACGTCGTCCTCGACAGACCTCTCTATTGGACATCGTCCTCGATAAATCTCTCTATTCGACGTCGTCCTCGACAAATCTCACTATTCGACGTCGTCCTCGATAAATCTCTATTCAACGTCGTCCTCGACAAATCTCACTATTCGACATCGTCTTCGACAGATCTCTATTGGACATCGTCCTCGACAAATCTCTATTGGACATCGTCCTCGACAAATTTGTCTATTGGACATCGTCCTCGACAAATCTCTATATTGGAAATCGTCCTCGACAGATCTCTATTGCGACATCGTCCTCGACAAATCTTTCTATTCGACGTCGTTCTCGATAAACCTCTCTATTCGACGTCGCCATCGACAAATCTCTGTATTCGACGTCGTCCTCGATAAATCTCTCTATTCGACATCGTCCTCGACAGCTTTTAATCAGCTCAGTGGTCTGGTTAAACTAAGGTATACTTTTTTAGATCTCTATTGGACATCGTCCTCGACAAATCTCTTTATTCGACTTCGTCCTCGAGGCGTCTTGGCCAGGAATTGCTTCCTGGGGCTTTTAAACGACCGGAGACTCACGTCAAACGACAATCAGACCGCCTTGATGAACTCCTGTTTCGTAATGCACAGCAGTAAACAGCCTCTGATGGGGGTCTTATCCTTTCTTTAATGGACCTTTTACATGCTGATGGTGGTCTACGCTGTGCATGATTTCGAAATGGGATAATTGGGGAGAGAAGGGAGTACGACGCCCCTTCCCGCCTCTCCCCCCGACATGCAATTTTCGTTAGGTTTTGACTGTGATGTTCTCCTCATCAAAAGGAGAGTCTTCATTTCTTTATTACTGGTGGTGAGTGATGCTGTTTGGTTATTTTATGTTTTCTCTTTAGTTTTCAGTACCATTTATTATTATTATTATTATTATTATTATTATTATTATTATTATTATTATTCAGCGGATGAACCCTATTCGTATGGAACAAGCCCACATGGGACCGCTGACTTGAAATTCAACTTCCAAACAATATGGGGTTCATTTGAAAGAGGTAGCGGAAGGTAATAGGAAATACAAAAAGAAGAGATCAGTTATTAGAAAAAGAAAAAAATCAATTTACATATTAACAAATAAATGGATAAAATGTAGCTAAATTATTAAGATGGAAAGAGACTGGTTTTAAGGGAGTAAATGCGTTGCACCTGCGCATTGCGAGAGACTAAGTGAACAGTAAGAAAGTGTTACTAATATGTTACTTAAAACTCTGAGGAGAAAAATAAGAATAGCAACAAAAATGTGATACATGAAATAATTGAGGATTAACTGTAAATACGTGGAGTGTAAGATGCTGGGTAATATGATCTAGAGCGGTGATTTATATTTCAATAATTTTCTTCTTTCATAACGCCATGACAAATTGCGTTATTAATTTTATTGCACTTCCAGTGTTTGGTTACTTTCATCATTTTCTGCGCTATTACCGATTCAATTCATCTGCCTCCTTCCTTGCAGTCTTTAATTCAGATTCCAAATCTTCGCAAATGCATCAGTAGACTTGTTGAATTTAACTTTCTTCACCATCATTTGTCTGGTAACACTGAGATTTTTAAAAGTGGTCATGAAAGCATCTACGTATTCGGGTAAATTCTATTTCCATTTCAAAAGCACGTCATAACATACCGCGCTTCTCATTTGTTAACTTTATGGCGAATCGCAACGAACAA
>NC_089746.1:46379011-46391511 GCF_040412425.1 Macrobrachium rosenbergii
CAAAGACGATCCATATGTATCAGTTATTATGAAGTATATAATCCGTCATCCATTTAGTTCCGTTTATTATGTGTGTAAGATATGTTCGTATTGTCGTAGTTATCAAATTCGTCGAATATTATTATTACTAGTAAAAATGGTTTACCGTCGAAAAAAGTTGCTTCGTATATAAATATCAACGTTAAAAAGAGGCTTCCCAGCTCACGATCTTCGTATACCTCTAGGTGTTCCCACGGCCAAACTAAAGAAAGGGAGAGCGAGTCGGCAAACAAGTAAAACAGCTAAAACAAAAAGATACAAAAATTGAGCAGGTTAGACTCGGTGCTTTGCACTCTTGTTTCCTTGTATGGCGGTGCAAATAACAGGAAGAACACGCCTGCTGTTTATGTGAATTTCCCCTGTTTTAATAATTAATATATGTCGTTTTTCCATTATATTGTATAGAAAGACGCGTCAAAGTATCCTTCGAGCTTCCGTCGATCTAAGGTAAAACGGAAAAAAAGCGGGATAAATTCGTAATGCAGTTGGAACCGGCAACCAGTGGCGGTACCTGGCATCAAGCGTCAAGGAGTCCAGACCCTATATTTTAGTAAGTCTGGATTGCCACCTCACGAAAAATTTTCCACCTGCTTTCGTACCGTTTCAAAGTTGATTATGACGGCGTCCCGTAACATTTAACTTTCTAAAGACTTATCAAATGGCAAAATATAACATTTGAAATAAACCCCAACGCTCGCGAAATGAGTGCTTTACTTAGGCGAGAATGTAATTAACGGTTTTATGAAGCATTGGCAACCGCGAGTGACCGAAAGACCGCGACAAATGGAAGCTATTTAGAAGTTTGATTTCCTGTGAATATGATTGTCCTTGTGAGAGGCCATTTTATCGAGTGGGACTCTTCTCTTGTAATGGGATCTAATGGGCCCGCCTGGCACATTGTAACCCATCACCGGTGGTAGTAAGGGACGGTTATTGATCCAGCATAAATGAAGCCTATGTTTCTCATATAGGCGTATTTTTGTTCCCCGTACAAGAGGTACGTGGTCAAATCAATTCTGCGGTGATTTTATTAACTCATTGTTATTAAAAATTAATATTACCAAGTTGATACAGTTGTGAGTTGAAAAAAGAAAGTAATTTCTCACTGTAATGCTTAGCTCGCATCCTGTAAATTATCAGAAACATTGTTAAAGAAATATTATGTACATAAACTCACGCTAGGCGTAACATAATTCCGATAACGGAAGCAAATACGATACACTTTTAAGAATATGGAATTACCCAACTCGTAAATGGGAAAGTATCCGAAAAGATCTTGTAAATTATTGAAAGTTCCATAGATTATAGGATTTTTCTGAATACATTCCCATTTACGAGTTGGATAAATTCCCATTCTTAAAGTGTCTCATTATTTGCCTTCCGTTATCGGAATTACGTTACGCCCAGCGAGAGTTTATACGGATAACATTTCTATAAAGGTGTTTCCGTGAAAACCCATTTCGAAGCGGACAAGAGAGAGAGAGAGAGAGAGAGAGAGAGAGAGAGAGAGAGAGAGAGAGAGAGAGAGAGGGGCACAAGGTGTATTATGATCGCCAGAGGCCGAAGGACACTAAACATATTCAATAAGTTTGAGGAACCAACGCAGACCACCTTATTAAAGTCTTAAGAACACATTACGAGGGTGTAAAAACGTGCTGCTCCACACTGCCGACTGTGCTGCACAAGTTCATATAGTCTATCTCTCTCTCTCTCTCTCTCTCTCTCTCTCTCTCTCTCTCTCTCTCTCTCTCTCTCTCTATATATATATATATATATACTATATGTATATTTTATATATATATATATATACTATATGTATATTTTATTATATATATATATATATATATATATATATATATATATATATATATATATATATATATATATTTAAAGTTGAAGTCCTCCTGGGTCTCTGTAGGCTTATAGGGCAGGCGCTGATCTCCTATTTCTTAGTCATATACATATATATATATATATATATATATATATATATATATATATATATATATATATATATATATACATATATATATACTGTATATATGTTGCATAGAGATAAAAATGATGCCTGACTCCTGTCTATCCGCGTTACTATCTCTCTTTATTTGTTTGATTAACTCTCTCTCTCTCTCTCTCTCTCTCTCTCTCTCTCTCTCTCTCTCTCTCTCTCTCTCTCTCTCTGTGCCATTCTGTCGATAAAGGGAATTTTGATTTAAATCAACCAGCCAGTCAGTCGCTCCCGTTACACAGACTCGCTGTTACTCAGCTCAATGAAACAACGGCACCGACAACGAAAACATGGACTACAAATAAAGAACATTTAAATTTTTTTTTTTCTTTTTTGTCATCGATTCTCGGGCGTGAATCATCACACCTGTTGTGGTGTTTCAGGCTGACTCACCTGTCATAAATACTATGGGAAAATACGCTTAATCTCTCTCCAGTTTTTCATATTTTTTCTTTTAGTTTTCTGTAAAAGAAAACTATTGTGCCGGCTTTGTCTATCCGTCTGCACTTTTTCTGTCCGCCCTCAGATCTTAAAAGTTACTGAGGCTAAAGGGCTACAAATTGGTATGTTGATCATAAACCCTCCAATCATCAAACATACCAAATTGCAGCCCCCTAGCCTCAGTGGTTTTTATTTGATTTAAGTTTAAAGTTAGCCATAATCGTGCTTCTGGCACACAATATAGGACAGGCCACCACCGGGCCATGGTTAAAATTTCATGGGATGCCGCTTTTACAACATTATACCGAGACCACCGAAAGATAGATCTATTTTCGGTGGCCTTGATTATACGCTGTAACGGCTGTACAGAAAACTCGATTGCGCCGAAGAAACTTCGGCGCAGTTTTTACTTATTTTATGTTGTGACGAATTTCATTGGTTTGTGTTAACTTTTTACCTTAGTGGTTGCTCTTGGGTATTTCAGTGGTGCTGGTCTGCACTGTAGAACTATCGTAGTGCATAATCCGTTGTTGTTTTAGGAAGGATTCTTCTCTTTTGTTTACAATTTCACACACATATAAATCTATATATACATACATATATATATATATAAATAAAATATATATTTTTATATACAGTATATGTATATACTGTATAAATAATATACATATACATATGTATAATATACATGTGTATGGATTTAATCAAAACATGAGCATGCGTTTCAAAGAAATCGATTTCTGACTCACATCAGGTTTCTCAAATGAAAGGCCAGGGTGCTTTGTGGGTCAGTCGGTAGCGCCATGGCCTTTCATTTGTGAGAGACCGGGGTTCGATCCCGATGTGAGTCAGAAATTTATAGATATGTATATGTACAGTATATATATATATATATATATATATATATATATATATATATATATATATATATATATATATATATATATAATATTATATATATATATATATATGTATGTTGTGTGTGTATGTGTTGTGTTAATGTTACATAGGTTTTGTTAGGGCTATGAATATTAAAAGGTTCCTAGCATGCTCATTACTTAGATTCAGATAAATCATGAAATAACAGTGTCAATTAAGTAGGGCTTACGAAGCTATTTACCAAAAACCAAGCTAATTTAATATTCCAAATATCGCATTCAGATCTCGTCAACACCTATTGCCGCTCATATAGGATTCCTCAGGACTGCTGCATGTTTTGAGTAAAATAATTTTCGGGGTGAGGTTGCTAGCCGCATTCCCATGTTGACCTGAGAGTAAGCTATGTGTACCAACAATGTCTGGCGTAGCCTACATGGGTGGTCACCTGTTTAAGTAGTGTGGTTTGTGACCAGGCTTGATTTCGACAGATAGACCCGTGTAGGTGTCATTTCCATGAAGAAATATGACTTTGCCTGTCACAGTGCAATAATGAGGGAACGAAATTGTTACTGATTTAATAATAATAATAATAATAATAATAATAATAATAATAATAATAATAATAATAATAATAATAATAATTTTTATAATAATTATTATTATTAAATCAGGAATCAGTGCCATTCTCTCTCTCTCTCTCTCTCTCTCTCTCTCTCTCTCTCTCTCTCTCTCTCTCTCTCTCTCTCTCTCATTTTTGTTTGCATAAAAATAACAATAATAATAATGATAGTTATTATTATCATTATTATTATTTATTATATTTAAATACAAACAAAAATGGTTGAGAGACACAAAAATGATAGAGAGAGAGAGAGAGAGAGAGAGAGAGAGAGAGAGAGAGAGAACCATGAAAAATATCACCTAAGAAAGTAAAAAGACACAAAAGAAGGAAGCGTGTTAAGATACCTATCATTTTCATCGCTGTTCGAAGTGGGGCGCAAGGCCTCACGCACACACACACACACACACACACACACACACACCCAAAACGAGCCCTTATTATCATCTTCAGCTAATTACTAATTGGTAATTATCGTCTCCATAAGACAGTCGATACGCGTAAAAGGCCATTTGTTGAGTGGATAAGCAAATTGGATGGCTTCCTCGACGATGAAATGCAAATATGCAAATACACTTTGCAATATGGCGACGTGTTTGTATGATGTCGGAGAGGGCACACGTCTAGATCAATTACCAACCTTTCCTGTAATAAGACTACGAGTTAAGACGCCAAGGAGGAAGACATTACGGGTCAAATCGGCTTATTGCACCGTGGGAGACGCGACCTTACGCAAGATCCATCCGCCCCGTCGAGAAATTAATATGCGTGAGTGTAATGCGAATAATTGCGCCATATTCATTACCTTCCAAACAAACGCGTCTCTCCAAGATGGTTCTTCTTCTTCCTCTCTCGTTAACCGAGAGGAGACGGCGGATAATTGCGTGCCGAACTGGTGCTAATGGGAAACGCCTCGGGGAACTTACTGAAGGGAAGAGAGAGAGAGAGAGAGAGAGAGAGAGAGAGAGAGAGAGAGAGAGAGAGGGACTTGTCACATAGAAGAATTGTTAGGAAGTATGTATGTATAATTTTGAAATGGGTAGAGAGAAAATATAAATACAAAATGAGAGAGAGAGAGAGAGAGAGAGAGAGGCTTGGCATACAGATGAATTTATAAGAGTAGCTGGAAGTATTGTGTAATATTGAAATAGGTAGAGAAAATACAAAAACTGAAAAATATGCGAGTGAGAGAGAGAAAGTATGGGGGTTGTTAGATAAAGGAATATATATATATATATATATATATATATATATATATATATATATATATATATATATATATATATATATATATATATATATATATATATATATATATATATATATAGTATATTTAACCACGGCATAAAGTCCAAAGCATCTCTGGTTCCTTTTCTTTTTTAAATTATTTTTCTCGGCAGAGGACCTTCTAAATATAATAAAATGAATTTTTACTTAACTCATTGTGAAAAGCAGCCGCACTGAGTACGGTCATTATGAGTGAAATAAGTGAGAAATTTGGAGAGAGAGAGAGAGAGAGAGAGAGAGAGAGAGAGAGAGAACATGCATGATGAAGAAGTATTGATCCAAGTGTTCAGATTTCACCATAACTCTGTCTCTCTCTCTCTCTCTCTCTCTCTCTCTCTCTCTCTCTCTCTCTCTCCAGGACGCCTGAGGTGGTCGCGGTGGTTAAGACCTTAAAAGGACATAATAGAATTCCTTGCATATGAAGCTTCGGGCGGAAAAAAAAAATATGTTTCATATTCTAATTACCTAATTATGATTCTCGGAGATGGCACGTCATTAGACGCAGTGTCTGCGATGCATACTGATGATGTTTGTATTGAATATTATCGATGCTATGGATCTCTCTCTCTCTCTCTCTCTCTCTCTCTCTCTCTCTCTCTCTCTCTCTCTCTCTCTCTCTCTCTCATTGTTGAACAGTCGATCGAGGGAAGAATGATGCTGGGGTGTTCCCTTAACCCATTGCGTCTATGTTGAATTATTGACTAACGCACTGAATTATGTATATGGTTGTCAGTCGACTGTAGTGTGACGTAACCTAGATATTCAGAAAAGGAGCAAATTACAACTGTGATCAGTCCTCCTTATTATATCCGATTTTATTAATAGTAAATATATGGACTCATTCAGCACCGCAGGAGATTTCTCTCTCTCTCTCTCTCTCTCTCTCTCTCTCTCTCTCTCTCTCTCTCTCTCTCTCTCTCTCTCTCTCTCTCTCTCTCTCTCTCTCTCTCTCTCTCTCTCTCTCTCTCTCTCTCTCTCGTGTGTACACATATGCATGTATGCATATATGTATGAATATCAGAACCAAATTTACGGGCAAGCTTATACACTTAGGGTTACCACCATATAATGATCTCCAACTATCAGTAGGAGATTATTATTATTATTATTATTATTATTATTATTATTATTATTATTATTATTATTATTATTATTATTATTTCAATGGAAAGTACATACCCGCCTGTAATTTCTCTTTCCAAAATAGTTGAATCTTTGGTGGTACACAGTGCCCTCTCCAACATATGTTAGTAAGCTACGGTAGATTGAATATTAACTGTCATTATATTGTTGACATTGAAATACAGTGTTACTAGTCCTTTGCCATTTCTTAATGTCAGTCAGATTTTGTCATTAGAGTAAGGAGGAGGGATTTCTTTATGGACCTAAAATTCACGAGAGAGAGAGAGAGAGAGAAATTGAATAGACAAATATATAGACAGAGAGAGAGATAAATAAATAGAAAGAAAGGTAGAATGAGAGATCACATGAACTAAATAGTTATGTGACATAAAATAGGAGAAAAAGAAAATTAATCTTCTGATAGCTAAATAAGTAGACAGAAGACGGACAGAGAGACAGGTGAAAAGGAAGAGAGAGAGAGAGACTTCAGTAGTTATGTGAGATAAAATGGGAGAAAAAGAAAATTAATCATCTGATGGCTAAATAAGTAGAGAGAGAGAGAGAGAGAGAGAGAGAGAGAGAGAGAGAGATTCAAGAGAGTTATTCAATAGTTATGTGAGATAAAATGGGAGAAAAAGAAAATTAATCATCTGATGGCTAAATAAGTAGACAGAAGAGAGAGAGAGAGAGAGAGAGAGAGAGAGAGAATTCAATAGTTACGTGAGATAAAATGGGAGAAAAAGAAAAATTAATTATCTGATAGCTACATAAGTAGACAGAGAGAGAGAGAGAGAGAGAGAGAGAGAGAGATTCAAGAGAGTTAGAGAGAGAGAGAAAAGTTATGTGAGATAAAAATATGAGAAAAAAATAATAATTTAATAGCTAGATAAGTAGGCAGAAGGCAGACAGACAGGTGAGAGAGAGAGAGAGAGAGAGAGAGAGAGAGAGAGAGAGAGAGAGAATTCAATAGTTATGTGAGATAAAATATGAGAAAAAAAATAATAATTTAATAGCTAGATAAGTAGGCAGAAGGCAGACAGACAGGTGGAAAGAGAGAGAGAGAGAGAGAGAGAGAGAGAGAGAGAGAGAGAGAGAGAGAGAGAGAGTTGAATAGTTATGCAAGATAAAACAAAAGCAAAAATGAATTTTGATAGCTAGATAAATAGACAGAAGACAGACAGAGAGACGTGGGAAAAGAGAGAAAAAAAAATTGAATAGAAAAATATATAGATTGAGAGATAAATAGAGAGAACGGTAGAATGAGCGAGCAAATGAACTAAATAGTTATGTGTGGTAAAATAAGAGAAAAAATAAATTATTTGATAGCTAGATAAGTAGACAGAAGACAGAGAGACAGGTGAAAAGGAGAGAGAGAGAGAGAGAGAGAGAGAGAGAGAGAGAGAGAGAGAGAGAGAGAGAGAATTAAATAGTTATGAGATAAAAAAAAACAAAAATGAATCAGTTGAAAGCTAGATAAGTAGACAGAGAGAGAGAGAGAGAGAGAGAGAGAGAGAGAGAGAGAGAGAGAGAGAGAGAGAGAGAGAGCCTCACTCATCTCCAGCACCTAGCAGTCCCCAACACGGTCAGATAAAAGAGGAGATAAGGGCGCCCGATGCTAAGTGTAAAGTGGATCGTCAACATCAGGATGAAAAGTTAACGGCGTCTCCAAAGCAGCGGGGGTCCCTTAATGTACTGCATTCTTTCGGACCACTTATAAAAGGCCTCCGAAGTAAATACAAATAACGCGATCGGTACCCTGCCAAAAAGTTAGCAGCTAGGATTCCTGGGTTTTAGCATACATGTGCGAGAGAAAGATGAATTAGCCTTATTTGTGTAACATTACCCTATAGACACACCCGCCGTGTTGGCTTTTGTTTGTCGTGTAACAGGTGTGTTTGTGTATATAAGCTATATATATATATATATATATATATATATATATATATATATATATATATATATATATATATATTTATAATGTATACATACATGAAATCCACAGATGTAAGCACATATATAATAAGTCAAAGTACCGTGTTTTTTTTATTATTATTAAGAACGATGAATTCACAAATTACATATTGTGGTTAATTCTGCTGGGGCAACTACAAGAGCGCGCTCTCAAACACACACATTATATATATATATATATATATATATATATATATATATATATATATATATATATATATATATATATATATATATATATATATATATACATATACACATACATATTTATACATCTATATATTTATACATATATATAATATATATATATATATATATATATATATATATATATATATATATATATATATATATATTATAAAGTGAATTTTAGCTCTTAACACACTGTTTTCAATCATGGAAATAAATATTTTAATTTTCCAGCACACCGAGGAATCGACATTTGTACTGAAACCATTTTATTTGAACTCTTCAAAAATGATCTTCAAATCTCTGTTATTTGTCACAAGAATTTCATAACGAATAAATATGAAAAAAAATCTAAAGCGTTGTTACAACCAGTACTTTACAATAAAGTCAGAACTTTTCCATTACTGATTTTTATCCTCGTTCCTAAAATTTCCAAAAGTCGGTGACCATGGTGTATGTGACGCCGGTTTGTAAAATCTAGGACGCGTCATCTTCCTAAAGAAATGTAAAATAAAAGATAAAATAAAATAACACCTCTGACAATCTAATACTAAGAAATTAAAACTGATTATAATTCAAATGATTTTTTAGCCGGCTAACAGATGAATTTTCATCATATCTAGTTGATAATCTGTTTCAAGAACTTATTACTTGCTGCTTCAGCAGATTAGGTAGTGAGTATTGTTATACTCAAGACATGTATTATAATACTTAAAATACCCTAAATGATTATTATTGTTATCCTTGTGAATATTCCCAGAATACATACTTACAGATACACACACACACATATATATATATCACACATATATATACACATACACACATTATATGTATATATATATATGTTATGAATGTATGTAATTCTTTTGCATATCTTTTTGTCATTATTCCATAAATGAGCGCTTCTTTTCAAAATAAAATCATTTATTTTCTTTACTTTGGATTAAGACAAAATTTTTAGTGTTATTATTTTATTTTAAAAAATAACAAACACTGTGAGTGACAGTGTATGTGCTTTACTCAATGTAGTTGACATCATCGATTTTGAATTTTTAGGCTCATTCATTGCGTAGATTTTAATTGATACCCATTTGAAATTTATAAATGAATAACAGTAACGGCAATTATATAATAGCTATAGGTATTTGAAAAAATAAATACAAAGAATTCCGTAGCCGCGTATAATCTTTAGCTTAAAAATAATTCCACGTTATTATTATTATTATTATTATTATTATTATTATTATTATTATTATTATTATTATTATTATTATTAGCAATTGCCTGGGTGTAACCGTTTATCATTTGAACTTTTTGTCTCGTACCTAAATTTTCATCCCATGTATCAGAATTTTGTGTCTGGCCCTTACATGAAGTAAAGGCTATATTTACTAATCAGTAATAATATTTTCTTTTTATGTATATACATATATATACATATAAATATATACAGTATATAAAGTAAATAGATGAATATATATAATGATGTGTGCGTATATATATATATATATATATATATATATATATATATATATATATATATATATATATATATATATATATATATATATAAGTAGATGAATATATATAATGATGTGCGTAAATATGTACATATGTATGTATGTATATATATATATATATATATATATATATATATATATATATATATATATATGTATATATATATGTATAAATAAATGAATATATATATATATGTATATATATATATATATATATATATATATATATATATATATATATATATATATATAGTTTTTAAGAGATTAAATCAACATAAAAAAGTAAATATCCGTGTTTGACGCATATGCCGTGTTTATTTTGTACTATTTTATTTTAATTTGCGTTCTGAATATTAAACAGATATATATATGTATATATATATATATATATATATATATATATATATGTATATGTATATATATATATATATATATACACACACAAACAAATGAACACTCATTTGCAAAAAAATATGATTTTATCCTACAAATTTTCGTCATACACACGTGTGATTTTATTGATGACGTTGAAATATTATTTAGAAAATAGTTTTATACTTCATTTTTTTATTAAAATTTAATCTCTAAATCCGGGAGTGTAGTGAACAATAATAATAAAAATGCCCAAAATACGCAAAAAAAAAAAAAAAAAAAAAAGGTTTAGCCACAAAGTAACATAGTAGAAAAAATATTTGCGTTAACGGTGTGCAGTTGAAAATATATTCAAGACGAAAATAAAAAAACAGAAAATAAATGAATAAGATTATCCAGGATACAGGTTAACCACTGAGGTGAATTTTGAAAATTGGATGAAAAGTGAAAATGAAAATACTGAGAGGAAAAAGTGAAATATCCGAATAGAAACCTCTCCTGAAGCACAATTTAAAAATAAGTTAAAAAATGCAGAAAATCTTACCTGTAAATGAAAGCAAAGGAAGTAATCTTTCGGAAATATAATATTTTTGAAATTAATTAATTTTCTAAGATTGAAATCAGTGTAGTAACAAGAGAAGCAGGAATTGCTGAAAAGGGAAAATAAAAAATACTCAAGAAAGACTTTTAACATGAAAGCAACTTTGAAACAAAATGAAAAATAAAAAAATGTTTCTGTACCAGAATGAAAAGAATATCATTCATATTTAGAAAATTTTATGAAAAACAAACAGTTGGAACCAGGAATTCCTGGAAAGGGAAAAGCGAAAAATAATTAAGAAAGCCTTTTGTAACATGAAAACAACTTAAAAAAATGAAAAATAAAAATGTATCTATACCAGGATGAAAATAATATTATTCACACTGAGAAAATTTTACGAAAAGCAAACAGTTAAAACCATAAATAAAATTCAGCGGAAAATACTGAATGGAAACATTAGGAAGTGTGCAAGGAAAATTCTTAAAACAACGATAATGTGCATATTTTGACCGATCCCGTCGGAGCCGTAATAAAACCTACCGGAGGGAGAGAGGAGGTAGATAACAAGTCCTCCGAAGCCATAAAACTTCGCAAGAGGAAATGTCTTGAGCGATTTCCGCCGTAAATGCGTCGTCAGTCATTTGTTCGAAACACGTTTAATTAACTTGCACAGAAAGAAGTCAAAATGTCGCTGGCCAGTTGTATATTATTAGTAACATGATCTGTTCGCGTTCCGTTCTCATTATCATACAAGCAGTGGCCTTGTTAAGATTATCCTCACTTCCTGTTAGCATAATTATGAACCGATTCTCGCTTCTTTCATAGCCTTCATTATTCTTACTTTTTTTTGGCATGGGGGTAGAAGGAAGTTGGTACTTTATACTCAAGCGCTTCTATTTTTTTTTATTTTTTATTTACCCTTTGTTTAAATTAAAATATAAATATGAAGTCAGGATGACTTAATAACTTTTTTATGTGTTGACGCACTTTTTGAGTTTTTTCATGAGTTAAAAGAAAGAGAAGGAATGTGATAAAAAAAACTGGTTAATTGAAGTTCATTTAACCAACGTAAAAAAACGCTAGAAAAATGTGAGGAAGAAAAAAAATCGTGACGCATTTTGTCGGTTATTTGCCGGTATAATTCCGCCGGGTCTCTCTCTCTCTCTCTCTCTCTCTCTCTCTCTCTCTCTCTCTCTCTCTCTCTCTCTCTCATATATACACGCTTTTTTGTGCCGTTCAATCGATTGAAAACACTTGATATGAGTACCACCCTTTCTGCATTCATATTTGATGAGCGACATTGGCTGTTTTTAGTCTCCCTAAGTCAGGACTTGAACGCTAACAAAAGCTGTTACTCTCTCTCTCTCTCTCTCTCTCTCTCTCTCTCTCTCTCTCTCTCTCTCTCTCTCTCTCTCTCAAACACCTGATATGTAAATCTTGCTCTCCTTATAATTATAACCAACGGATGTGAGTGTGTGCCTTGAATGGGCTAAAGCTAATGTAATTTCA
>NC_089746.1:46396511-46411511 GCF_040412425.1 Macrobrachium rosenbergii
TCTTCTTCTTCTTCTTATTATTATTATTATTATTATTATTATTATTATTATTATTATTATTATTATTCATTAAAGAGAATGGCCGTCTGGATGCCGTTGAGTTTAGATTGAAGTTTCTGTCTCTCTAATGAGTTTCTTTGTAGCAGGTAAATTATTATTATTATTATTATTATTATTATTATTATTATTATTATTATTATTATTATTATTATTCACACCAGATATAACCATTCAAAAGCTACCAGACTCTGAGGTTATCGTCAATCAACCTCATCGTTATTTCCTCCTCTCACTGATTCTCTTTTCATCCTTCTCCCTTCTTCATCTCCTTCCGCCCCCCTTCGGCCCCCCACCCCTTGGTCACAGCGGACACAGGGCAATTCAGAACCTATCAGATCTTAGGCTACTTCTACCGCAGCCAATTGCCCTTTCTTTGAATCAAAATAGGAGACTCAATGGGCCATTATGCCAGCCATTGTGCCCTTTCGACAACTGATCTTCGCCGATGCAATTATATCAGTCTTGCCTTTTTTTTTTTTTTAACCCCCCCTCCCTGAAACTTGGGATGGTTCGAGGCCACTGGGGGATCCAGGACAGTTTATGCAAATTCGTGTGTGTGTGTTTGAATGTATGTGATTCGTTAAATTTTTGGGGGGTCGGAATTGCGTGAGGGGTTACATACCGTGGTATTTGTTTGGTTTGGTTTAGAATATTGTTTGGTTAGTATTTTAAATGTTCTGGCTTCTACGTTGTGTTGAACATTTTTTTTTTATCACTGTTAGGCATATGAGTAAAGGGAGCTGCAATATATATATATATATATATATATATATATATATATATATATATATATATACATATATATATATATATATATATATATATATATATATATATATATATATATATATATATATATATATATATATATATATATACATATATATATGTGTGTGTGTGTTTGTGTGAGAAAGAGAGAGAGCGAAAACGCTAATCATATTCAAATAACTGTTACGCGCTTCGTGAATAAATTCAATGATTCAAAGCTTTCTAATTCAGTTGAGATCACTCATTTCCAATTTTTCGGGTTGGGGAGAGAGAGAGAGAGAGAGAGAGAGAGAGAGAGACTTTCATTTTCGTCGGGGTTTTCAATTGCCGTGTGTTAGGCATTCAGTCTCCTTGCCCTCTGACCTAACCTGGTTCATCTGTTGACCTTTTTGACCTTTAATCTTCGGGGCCCATCGATATAGGTCGGGTCATATCTCTTCTCGGAAGAGCCAGTTGGCAGATGGAAGGAATTCAATGAATTTATGAGCTCAAAATCCCCTTAGGGGGATAGTGCCGTCAGTGCAACCCATGCCGTGCACTGTAGGCAGTACTAAAAGCTCGGCCCCTAGCTGCAACCACTTTCATTCCTTTTACTGTATCTCGATTCATATTATCTGTCTTCCATCTTGGTATCCACCCTCTCCTAACAATTATTTCACAGCGCAAATGCGAGGTTTTCCTCCTGTTACACCTTTCAAACCTACCTATTCTCAATTCCCTTCCCAGCCTTGAATGACCTCATAGGTCCCAGTGCTTGGCCTTTGGCCTAAACTCTATATTCTGTTCCATCCATCCGAATTATTAGACTGTATTTTTAGTTCCTTGGGTGTATTTGAATTAAATGGATGGATTTGTCATGAAATATTAATTACAAGATAGTCATATACTTACAGAAGTGAGGTATTGTTTATCTATATTTAGTCAACATATATATATATATATATATATATATATATATATATATATATAAATATATAATATATATATGTAGTATATAGATACATTCATTGTAGACTTCGAAATGGAATAGAAAATATATCCAAAATGCCTGTATATTTTGACACTAATGTGATATATATATATATATATATATATATATATATATATATATATATATATATATATATATATATATATATATATAGTATATTATGTGTGCAAATGACATCACAGGTGACCTCACTTATCACTAATATCACAAGAGACTTTATCTACATTTAATATGAATTTAAAAGTGACATCACTTTATTCATTTTATTTATCAAACGGAGGTACGTCTCCATCTTGTTCAGGCTTTAAATTTTTACTTTTCTCTTAAATTACAGGTGGAGAGAGATGAAAGTCACTTGAAAGTTCTTGAGGATGAGGTATGTGATATTCACCTTTTGGTTTTACTGTCGCCATTTTCCGTTGTAATTGTATTTGGTTTTATCATCGCCATAATCATTGTCTTTATCATTATTGATGGTAGTGGTGATTTTTTTTTTTTTTGCGATCGTTTGTCAGCACCATTAGCATTACTCGGTGCAATTGTAATCGGGTTTATAATCATAATTATAATTATTGTAATTATTAATGTTAAATGTGCTGGTTAGTGTTCTTGCACTATCATCACCCTTTGTGGTTTATCAGGCAAATAGTTCAATGTACTTTCGAAGCCCAGACCAGAATTACCATTATAAAAGGAAGGGAAGGAAAAGGGTTGGGGGATTAACCTCTGTGAGGAACCGATAGACAGTCCTATGGAAGGATAGAAACAGCTAACGGGAAAGCCAAAAATTAAAAAAAAGGAACTTCTGGACTTATGTACTGAGATAAACTTCTGCTTACTGATACCTATACGATCCTTTGCCTAAGTTTAGAATATTTAGTAAGTGAATTAAGTCAGAAGAATAATTTTAGTAAAATAATGCATTATAACAAAAGAAAATTAACAATTATGATATCTATGAGAATATATTTTTTTTGTTTGAAAACTGCTAGCTATTTATTTACATCAACTCAGTATGACTTCACAAAAGACATCAGGTATGATTCAAGTTACAGGCACACTAAGGTATACCCCATTATTTCTCCTTCCTCTTGTATAGGTTTTCATAATTCCTCAACAGCATCCTTCCCAGACCATATACCAGTCCCCCACCCTATTCTCACTCCTGCAAGGTCGCGTCGCCTACAGAAACATTAACATTTCCAAGACAATAACACATTTTGCTTTGGTAGCATTATGACAGCGTAAAGTACGAGCGCATTATCGCTTCATATTAACATAACATTTCTGCCAAAGTAAAATAGGAACGAATTATTTCTTAGAATTAACATATTATGCCTTGAAAAACGAGGGTGGCGATGAACAGGGAAATGAAACCTCCTCCTCCCTTCACAGCTCATAATCTCTGGCAGGGAACCAATCGGATTACAGGATTTTATTTTCAGTCTCGCCTGTTCTTCATTCTGCACATTTCTCTTGAAATGTTTTGTGTTCATGTTACTTTTTTTTATTTAAGAATCCTTTCCTTTTGCTGTTTGCCCTTCGCGAAAGATGGAAGTGTTGTAAAGTATATTTGAAAATAGATTAGTTATCTGCTGGTGAAAGTTGATGGAAAATAACGTAAATTACATGACTTGGTATATGCAGTACAAATCACTTAAATTTTCTTTTACCTTTCCTTTTTATATATATATGTGTGTGTGTGTATGTGTATATATATATGTATATATATATATATATATATATATATATATATATATATATATATATATATATATATATATATATATATATATAATAATATACACATGTATATTTCCACTAACAAGGTTTGGCTTAGACAGAATACAAGATAATGATCACTGCCACATTCATACTTTATTGAATCGTAGCTGAACAGCCTTTTTTGTAGATATATATATATATATATATATATATATATATATATATATATATATATATATATATATATATATATATATAATTTATATATATATATGTGTGTGTCTATGTATATAAAAGAAACCAGTTTCATCCTAACACAAATGAATGGAGATGGCAATTGTTCTTCCTGGATCTCATCCTCCCTTTGTTGAACGTCCGCGTATCAGCAGTTTGCGGTAAAGGACCTTTTACCCTGTTACCCTTCCTATTGTCCTAGGAGGATGTGTCCTTCTCTCTGGAAGGGGGAGAGGGAGGAAGGATGGAAAGCCTCCTCCTCCTCCTCCTCCTCCCTCCTCCTCCTCCTCCTCCTCCTCCTCCTCCTCCTCCTCCTCCTCCTCCTCCTCCTCCTCCTCCTCCTGATAATGTCCTCGGAGACCAAGTGATCGCTAAATTCGTATTTTGATATTTTTTTTAATAGGCGATATATTTTATGTGGCAATTTGACTGATATGGCACGTACATCAACAATAAATTGCTTTTCTTTGGTGCCTTTTGTTCTTTCGCTAGATACTCAGTGATATATTCTCCGTTTTCTTATTTATTTTTTGTTGAAAATATTATTTCCCCGTGAAAGACGCATTTCCAAAGCACGTCAAAGGTAGTTATAATGTTTGTGTTGTAATGGAATATATTTTCTTGCAACAGTTTATTGATAAATTCTCTACACATAAAAAGTTATAAGTGATTACCAAAATCATTTTGGTTAGGTCTAGTTAACCCATTGATTTAATTGATACTTTACGTTTTCATTTCAGCTCGTTTACGAATTTATTTATTTTTTATTTAATCATTGAGCGTAAACGTGACAGTTATCACTGTTGTTCTTTGGTGAATATTAAAGAATATAAAAATATTCAAGCCCAGTGTCTTTTGTCTACGAGTTCATTGTTAGTAAGTTTGTTTTAATCTGTCATGCTTATAATTGTTTTATTTTATATATGAATATACATGTGTTTATATATATATATATATATATATATATATATATTTATATATATATATATATATATATATATATATATATATATGTGTTTGTATGTATGTATGTATATATATATATATATATATATATATATATATATATATATATATATATATATATATATATTCATTAGTGTATCTTTTTTAATTAAAAACTCAATATATATTTAAATAATTTTGAAATTGCATCGTATTTGTATCCAATACATTATGTTGCCATTCCTCTTTTTCTTTAAGATTTTGCAATAGTTAAACGTGGAGTTCATTTTACGTAGGTTACCTGTGTTACACAAACAGAGTAAAGATACATGGATATACATTGCGTTTTATATAGTGGGATACGTAGTTTTAGAAAAAAATCTCTCTCTCTCTCTCTCTCTCTCTCTCTCTCTCTCTCTCTCTCTCTCTCTCTCTAGCTTCATTCCTCTGCTTTAAATCGCTTTTATTATTTGACTGGCATTTGATTCATTTATATATTCCTTGATTGTTTTTCCTTTTTCCTCAGTGCATGTATGTGTATGTATGTACTGTAGGTATGCATGAGTGCATGTATGTTTATGTATGTATTGTAGGTATGCGTGAGTGCATGTATGTGTATGTATTTACTGTAGGTATGCATGCATGTATGTTTGTATTTTGCGAAATTCTTTTCTGTAAAGTTAGGTGAGAGAGAGAGAGAGAGAGAGAGAGAGAGAGAGAGAGAGAGAGAGAGAGAGAGAGAGAGAAACAATTGCGCGCGTTAACTACGTAAAGGATCACGATTTAACCGTTCCTCCACATTGAGACGGTACCACTTTCCTTCCCAACAAAATTAATGCCTTCAGATCAACAACCCTGGATATTTAAAACAACCAAGTGAATTATCCATTTTGCTTGTTCCCTTTTTTTGTCATATTTCGATTATATTTTCCATAATAAAGTAGTATTTATTATCAAGTGTTCCTGTAGCACTTAGTCAAATTATCTGTATAAAAACGAGAAACTAGATTAGCATAATTTTATTCAGAAGAGGAAGATGGTCAAGATGTATCGACGGGGAGGGTTCGAGTTAAGGGCGAGGAAGAGCATCATGAGCACTCTCTATCCAGTGCGCCCTGTTGACCGAGGCAGTAAATTGGGTACCTGGTAGTTAGTCGACTCTACATAGTAGGTTGTAGATAGTGGGTTACATTTGTTTGTCTAATAACTTTAGATGGAGCAGCTCATAATGTAAAGAATTGGTCACGTGGAGCCAAGGATCCCCCCTCTTTCTCTCTCTCTCTCTCTCTCTTACTCTCTCTTGTTTTGTTTTCTCTCTCTCTCTCTCTCTCTCTCTCTCTCTCTCTCTCTCTCTCTCTCTCTCTTGTCCATGTTCAATTCAGTTATTTTTAGATGGAGCAGTAATGGTCGCATGATCCTTCACATCTCTTAAACTTCACTTCATTTTACGCGGAACAGCTCAAACTGTATTATTATTATTATTATTATTATTATTATTATTATTATTATTATTATTATTATTATTATTATTATTATTATTATTATTATTCAGAAGATAAATCCTGTTGATATGGAACAAGCCTACGAGGGTCACTGACTTGAAATTCAAGCTTCCAAAGAACATGTAACAGAAGGTAAAGGGTAATGCAGAAAAAAAGTGATCTTGCTTATTAAAAAAGGAAAAAATAAATGAACAAATGAATAAACAGCTAAAAAAATTTAAGCAAATTATTAAAATAAAAGAAAAATTATATTAGGGTAGTCATGCATTGCATCTTCGCCTGATCTTTTTGAGGTTCCAGTTGCACATCTTCAGGGAGACTGTTTCACACTCCAATGGTGTGAGGAATGAAGGACCTTCGGAACTGAGAAGTCCGACAGTGGTCTCATGGAGCTGGAGCCGGAGCTTGGAGCCGGAGCTGCATGTTGCTCCATCTTTTTTTTTTTTTTTTTTTTTTTACTCCTAACAGCGGAGAACACGGTCATTACTGTAATTGCCCACAATTAGTACAACAATGTCCTTTGTCGCCGGTCGCCATTGAGGTCTGCCTGCACCACCAATTAACTGTGGGCGAACTTACAAATCAGTGCGTGGCGTGGCGAGAGAGAGAGAGAGAAGGGGGGACCTTCTTCCCCCTCCCCTCCCCCTCCCCAAAATAAGGAGGGAGTCCACGGCTTTATAATTCCTGCAGGAAGGGAACCACCACTCGATTTCCTCTCCTTCCTCATCCCCTCGCTGCGTTTAATGCCTTAACTAAGTTTGCTCTTTTCTTTTTTTTCTCTTTTTTTCTAAAGGTTTTTACTTTTCTAGTTATGGTTGGAATGCAATCATTATTCGATAATCGTAAGATCAAAGATGTTTAACGGAGGTGTAGGCGCATATCTGTTTGCATTCTTAACATGTGCAAGATGTGTGTCTGTTTGGTATATTTATACATATATATATATATGTATATATATATATATATATATATATATATGTGTGTGTGTGTGTGTGTGTGTGTGTGTGTGTATATGTATATGTGTATGTATATTTAGTTTGTATGTATGTATGTGTTCGTGCGTATGCATTAGCGTGTAGTTTGTGTGTATGAGTATGGGTTGTGTATATAGATATATATATCCACGTACATTCATAGTGTAGTTCACAAAAATGCATACTCAGAAGTACAAGATACATTAAAAGTGTGCTCATTTACGTTCCCTGGACTGGAGGTTTTAGTTTTTCGGTCAGTCTTTAGATTTAATTTACCTTTTAAGGTCCGAGAGTTTAACAATAACAGAACTGCTACTATCGGTCAACGTTTTATATGTAATTAGCTTTTTAAGGTCCTAGAATGTAATAATAATAGTAATAATAGTATCACTACTAATGGTAAAAATAATATTGGTTATAATAGCACCAACAACAGTATGGGGCCATAGACACCAACATGTTGCTCTCACGTTAAAAAATGAGAGAGAGAGAGAGAGAGAGAGAGAGAGAGAGAGAGAGAGAGAGAGAGAGAGAGAGAGAGAGAGAGTAAAGGAACATTGTTTGTTATGCATATTTCGTACGTTTGGGGTGATTGCGGTAATGTATGTGGTCGAGGATGTGGCTATGGTTGATAGGCTCTCTAGCTGGTTCGGCTATCGTCATAAGGGATGTATGGAAAATTTCTCTCTCTCTCTCTCTCTCTCTCTCTCTCTCTCTCTCTCTCTCTCTCTCTCTCCTTTTTTATCTGATATTTCTCACTGTGGGTTTCCTGTCTACGTATATCGGTATATAGAAAAAATATATATATGTGTGTGTGTGTTTTATGCATAGATATAAGTTACATGGGTATTTTAGTATAGGATATATATATATATATATATATATAGATATATATATATATATATATATATATATATATATATATATATATATATATATGTATGTATATATATATATATATATATATATATATATATATATATATATATATATATATGTATGTATATATATATATATGCATGTATATATATACATATACATATATATATACATATATATATATATATATATATATATATATATATATATATATATATATATATATATATATATATATATATAAGGAAAAAAGATGAAAAATAGCCATCGTAGCACCTTAAGTTTATTGGCCAAATTTTCGAGACTAAGTCTCATCATCAAGGTTGTAAGATATACAAAATTTACAAATTAAAAACAGACTCAGTAAAATGACAATTACAAAAGCTAAAATCACAAAACGCTAAACAATCTATATTAAAACAAGGTAAAAGAAGAAAAGTGAAATAAGAAATAAAAAGTAAAGAGAATTGTAAGTCTAGTACCTCTCTCCAGGAAGCTAAAAAACTGAGTGACATTCTCCTTCTTGGAAGGCCGGACGTCAACTATGCTATAAACAAGACAGTGGAGGAGGGCTGACTATTTAATGAGGGCACAAGCAGCTTAATTGTTAGAGATTCCAAAATAGAGAGAGAACAGTCATTGGGTGCTTGGACCACGATACGCAAATCATCATTTGTAAGTAAAGTTCTACATTATTTTATTAGCGTGTTCTCTTATACTAGGGAATTCTTTGGTCTTTAAAGTACTGTACATCCCGTATATACGGTGACTGACTCCGAGATGAGAATCTATCCTGACCTTGAGCAATCTCTTTATGGCTCCCACATCTTTCCCAATCTTACAGTTTGGGCAAGTAAAACAATAAACCAACAAAGACCGCATCAAAGCCGGGAGTGCATCCTTGTGGGAGAACAAGGAACCCAAATTATAAATGTATCCCTCTATTCCTTTTATTCATCCCAGCGCATTTAAATTACAGATACAAAAAGTAATCCAGAATACTTTTCCGGCATTGTATATTAAATTTATATCTAAAAATCCTAGAACCCTGGGTTCCTTGTTCTCCCACAAGGATAAACTCCCGGCTTTGACGCTGTCTTTGGTGGTTTATTGTTTTACTTGCCCAAACTGCAAGATTGGGAAAGACGTGGGAGCCACCAAAAGATTGCTCAAGGCCAGGATAGATTCTCATCTCGGAGTCAGTCACTGTACGGGATGTACTTTAAAAACCAAACAATTCCCTAGTATAAGAGAACACGCTAATAAATGTAGAACTTTATTTACAAACGATGATTTACGTATCGTTGCCCAAGCACCCAATGACTATTCTCTCTCTATTTTGGAATCTCTAACAATTAAGCAGCTTGTGCCCTCATCAAATAGTCAGGCCTCCTCCACTGTTTTGTTTATAGCATAGTTGACGTCCGGCCTTCCAAGAAGGGGAATGTCACTCACTTTTTTAGCTTCCTAGAAATGGGTACAAGTCTTAGAATTCTCTTTGCTTTTTATTTTTTATTTCACTTTTTTTTTTACCTTGTTTTAATGTAGATTGTACAGCGTTTTTGTGATTTTAACTTTTATAATTGTCATTTTACTGAGTCTGTTTTTAATTTGTAAGTTTTGTATATTTTACTGCCCTGATGATGAGACTTAAAGTCTCGAAAATTTGGTCAGTAAACTTAAGATGCTACGATGGCTATTTTCCATCCTTTTCCTTCTAAATCTCCGGAGTTCCAAATGCCCTAACTTGCCTGAGAATATATATATATATATATATATATATATATATATATATATATATATATATATATATATATATATATATATATATATATATATATATATATATATATATATATATATATATATATATATGTGTGTGTGTGTGTGTGTGTGTGTGTGTGTTAAATGACTTTTTCTTTTGGTTCCTCTTCAATCTTCAGGTTAACAAGCCGTAAATAATATTTTCTCGAGGCCTTTTCGACTCATTGCGTGTTGATTAACCACAAAGGCTAAAAGTCAGGAAAATGGACAGTAAATCCATTGTCGGTCTTTGTAGGAAATAAGAAAATATGAAATGATTCACAGTAAAAAGAGTATTGATGATTTGTGGGAATATATGATGATAAGTTTTAAGCAAGAAATATAATTTGATAATAAACGATATATTTTAATAAAATCAGGAAATAGATATTTAGTTCTGAGGAATAAAGCGTTCTTGCGTAAAAATGATGAAACATTATAATCACTGAGTAAAAACGTGATACAAGCCATGTGTTGAAGAATGAATAGATAAATCAAATTGCTACTTATTCTTAGGCCTTCGTTGAGCAGAAGGTAAATCAATCCCAAAAGGTAATTCGCACATGGTTGCAACAAAGGAAAAGAACAAAAAATATATTTGCGAATCGCAAACCATTTTGCTTCAATTCGTCAGAACCTTTACAGATTTAAGAATGATACGTCACCATTGCTGGGAGCTGGGTGGGGGTTGGGGTTAGGGATGATGTAGGCGTTGAGGAGGGGGGGGATAGTATAGAAGGCTGTAAAATTGGGTGGGTTATCTTGAAATATAAAGGGCGGGGGGAAAGTTTCGGGCGTGGAAGCTGAGGGCATTCGGTGGGTATGTTTCCCTACGCGACCTAGAGTCATGTTGCACAGTCATGATGATATTTTTTGCCTTTTTCATTTTTATTTTTGTCTTGGTATTATTTTATCAGAAAGTACAGGAATGTGTGAATTGACGTTTTATTTTAATTTCTGTTATTTTATGATAGAGCAAACGGATTTGAAGGTATGGATTAGTAATGTGTTCTATATATATATATATATATATATATATATATATATATATATATATATATATATATATATATATATATATATGTGTGTGTGTGTGTGCATGTATGTGTATGTATATATATATATATATATATATATATATATATATATATATATATATATATATATACATATATATATACATATGATCATGGATGATTGCTTTTGGTATTATGGTTTATTTTCAACGGTCAGTATAATTTTTTTTCGTCTAATTTTTTATTGGACTGGGATGTGCGAATTACTAATTTCACGTTTATAAAGATTAATGAATGCATTAAGTATTTCTGTCTTTTTTTAGTTGTCAGTTTTTCTTTTTGAATGTGTGTTTCATGACTGCTTTGTACGATAAACGAGTTATTAATGTCTTTACATATTGATCCAATCAAAATAAATATAAATATAACGATTTGTTAACTACCGTTTATTTATTTAGTTATTATCATAATTAAAACAGCAACGGAAATAACAGCTATATAAATATAAGTAACCTGAGACGAATATTTATTCGTTCGTTTGAACAGTAACATTTTATCTAATATTATCCAGCTTTCATTTAGGCCTAACCACGACTCCCACCGAGTGACGGTGGGTTTACGGCGTGGAGTTTGATCTCTCTGATGCAATTGACTGTGAATTCTTGTCATTCCATTCCGTGAAAAGGCGTCACAATCATGACGGTTGTCTTTGCTTTTATTGTCTGGGAAACTCTCTCTCTCTCTCTCTCTCTCTCTCTCTCTCTCTCTCTCTCTCTCTCTCTCTCTCTCTCTCCGGAGCATCTTGTTTTCAACATAATCTCGAGTCATCTCTTGAGCTATCCTGATTGAGAGATAGATAAGTATAGGAATGATTACCTAGGGGCACTACTGACTTCTCTCTCTCTCTCTCTCTTCGTCTTCTTCTTGAAATGAAATCATGAGAATGCTTTTCTTGCTCATTAATATCGCCATCATCTGAGGCTGAATACAAAAGAATGGGCATTATTATTATTATTATTATTATTATTATTATTATTATTATTATTATTATTATTATTATTGTGGTAAAATCATAAATAGGAACTATCAAATAGGATCCTGCTAAAAACTTGATATGTATTATTTTTTTTATTTTAGCACAATTTATTTATATTTATTCGGAATGTTTCCATTGAATTTCATTTATCTCTTCCACAAACGTGATTTCATCCGTCCGAAAGGTTACAGTTGAATATCTCCGCGTAATCCGTACAGTTAACTGATATATAAGTGTAGGAGCTTTAACCATATATTTTCAAATGAAGCGTTTTAAAAATTTTGTAGTAAAAAAAGAAGTGGGAGGTATAAAAGTTTAAGTATATTTTACTGGTATTCAACCTTGTTTGTGGCAGATTTGTAAGACGAGCGGATTTAAGCGTGGAGGTTGAAAGTTGGCATAGGAATGACAGACATCGAGAGTTCATCAAGGAGTTTTTTGGAAGATACGGGAAAGTGTGACTGGACTTAAAAGGACTGCTCTAATGTGAGATTTTCCTCAAAACAAGCACATCAGTCATCGATAACATTAGCACCTTATGCGTATTTTAACCCTCTTTTTTTTTTTTCCGACCTACGGCAAGTCGTACATTCCCGGTGCAGGAAGGAATTTCCATGTCTTGAGGGCAACTCAGTTGTTTAACTGTGAGAGAGAGAGAGAGAGAGAGAGAGAGAGAGAGAGAGAGAGAGAGAGAGAGAGAGAGAACCCTTTGTGAAAGATCTGGTTACATCAAGACATGCCTAAGGCTTATGAACTCTGATAGCCCGATCCCCATGAACAGGTGGATAGTTTTTCACCGAGATTTATGCTTTTTGTTAGCATGAACACATACTTCTCAAGTCTGGTAGATTCTGAATGCCTCCGTAGCCGTTTGGTCCTTGCTTTTGTTCGTGGTTATTTAAATAAGAAATATCTGTTAAGCACCTCAAAATACGTTCGATAATTCCAGGAGAAACTGAACGGTATGCAGAAGCTTCACTCGCGCTTTCTTGAGAAAGTATTTTCCTTGTCTTCAGTTTATTGAAACTTTTCATATTCTTTCATGTAATCATCGTTTTTTCTTCAGCCTTGTTATTTTTTCTTTTTTCTATATTTCTAAAATCAAGTCCTTACTTTTTTTTTTTTATGAATTAAAGTATATCTTCAAGACTGGCTGCAGTTCGGAGTTACACTGATTTGTTTTTAATTTTTTGTACTCTCCTAAACGAGGGTGAATCTCAGATGTATGGCATGACTTTTCTTCATTCTTCCATGTTGGTTATTATTATTATTATTATTATTATTATTATTATTATTATTATTATTATTATTATTATTATTATTCTTATTATTCAGAAGATGAACCCTATCCATATGGAAATAGCCCACAGGTGCCATTTACTCGAAATTCAAGCTTCCAAAGAATAGGGTGTTCAATTTAAAGAAGTAACAGAAGGTAATGGAAAATACAGAAAGAAGAGATCACTTATTAAAACAGAAAAATTGAATTAACAAATTAATTAAAATATAAAATATAAGTAAACTAATAAAATACAAAGAGAATGTGGAAAGGTGGTATTTAACACTCGTTGTTCTATAGTTACCGATTAATTAGCTCCTTTTTGTGAGGGAGAGAGAGAGAGAGAGAGAGAGAGAGAGAGAGAGAGAGAGAGAATAGTAAGAAGAAAAAAAAATTCGGCAGAGGTCACACACAGACATCTGACAGGACACATAATTTGTTTATCTGTGTCATTATTGTTCACCCGATAGCGGAAGTGAAAATGATTGGATAGGGTATAATTTGGCATTGTTTTATTTTCGGCACAGTGAAATGGTCCAAGTGGTTTTTTTTTTTTCTCTCTCTCTTTACGTCTCCTCAATTTTTTCTTTAATATCCCTACAAAACATCAATAGAAAAATAAAAGAATGGGAAAACACTCTATATTAATTTACCTCCTGTGCGATTAAACGACTCTTGAAATTATTTTGAGATTGAAAATTAAATGAATGTTGTTAGTAACAAGCATTAGGATTTCTTAGGCCTAGTCAGCTTCTTCTTCTTCTTCTTCTTCTTCTTACTACTTCTTCTTATTATTATTATTTTAATTCTTCTTCTTCTTATTATTATTATTATTATTATTATTATTATTATTATTATTATTATTATTGTTATTGTTATTGTTATTATTATTATTATTATTATTGTTGTTGTTGTTGTTGTTGTTGTTGTTGTTGTTTGGTCTATTTCTCTTTACTTGTTTGTTTCACCTTTGCCTTCTTCATGTTCAAGATTTATTTTGTAGCTTCATTATACCATCATTGCTAAACATCAAGCTGCCGTCACTACTGCTATTACTACTGCTAATAGTAGAGGTCAAATTGTAGGCTACTTAATATTCTGCAATATTCATCACCATATAATTGTGTTTATATACAGTTATTACCATTGCTTTGTAACAGACGATTTTTTAATTCTCTCCTCCCCTACAAATTGGTTACATGAAACCGAGAAAAATCAATTTCTGGCCGACGTCCCCAAAACGGACGCATCATCTTAACCTTGATGGCAACAACGTGCAACATCAAATCCGGATGTTTGTGGCTCTCGAAGCCACAGAACGTACCCCAGAACGATCCTTTATAACAATTAGTCGTGCTTGGTCGGGACCTCTAACCGATTGCAATCGAAAAGAAAACGAATTAGGTCTTGAAGAGGAGCCTGATAGTTCAATATGTTCTATCGTTTTAGTTTTCTGTAAAAGAAAACTATTGTGCCGGCTTTGTATGTCCGTCCTCACTTTTTTCTGTCCGACCTCAGATCTTAAAAACTACTGAGGCTAGAGGGCTTCAGATTGGTATGTTGATCTTCACCCTCCAATCATCAAACATAATAAATTGCTGCCCTCTAGCCTCAGTAGTTTTTATTTTATTTAAGGTTAAAGTTAGCCATTATCATGCTTTCGGCAACTGTATACGACAGGCCACCACCGGGCCGTGGTTAAAGTTTCATGGGCTGCGGCTCATACAGCATTATACCGAGACCATCGAAAGACAGTTTTGTTTTCGGTGGTCTTGATTATACGCTGTA